>NC_000076.6:65448365-65725865 GCF_000001635.26 Mus musculus | reverse complement strand
CTAAAACATAATTTCTGATGTCACAAAGCATATTTTATAGACCAATGCCATGTGGCTAAGAGAGGTGAAATAATGTGGTCTGAGTACCCTGCACTGTAGCGCCTTCATGTCCCCCCTCCACCTCTCAGTTGTTCTTGGCACCCTGTGACCAAGGTGGTCATTATCTCAGCAGGTCCCGGATCTGTTTAAAGGTCTATGTCTGGGCACCTCTGTGCTAAGAGGCCTTTAGTAGAGAATAAAAGTGCTGTTGTGTAGGGTGTTTACCAAGTTATACTCTCATGACTGTGGGAAGCCACATGTGCCATTGCAGAGTGGCACTGACTACTGCTGGCTACCATGCATAAGTTTGGACAAACAACCAATGTGAACATATGCAGTAAAGTTTTTTGCAAAGACACTGCCTGGCCTGGGCATGATAATGAGGCTTTGGGAGTATAACCAATCAGATGTGAGACATGCAAATGAGGTATGATAATGAGGCTCTGTGAGGTACAGAGAGAGAGAGTAGCCAATCAGATGAGGAACATGCAAATGAGGCTTAGTGCATAACCAATCCGGGTGTGAGACACGCCTCTCCTAGGCCTATATAAGCAGCACCAGTTCTGGGCTCGGGGTCTCTTCGCCTCTGCAATCAAGCTCTCCCAATAAACGTGTGCAGAAGGATCCTGTTGCAGAGTCGTTACTGCTGGCCAGTCCGGCGCACGCAAGACATGAGCTCTCTTTCAAAAATTTCTCTGCATTCTCTCAGAAACTTTAGCATTGCCAGATGCCCTCCCTCTCATCCAATGTGTCAAATCATGAAGTCATGTGGTTTAAATCTGAAGTGTGTTAGGCACTAAAAATTGAGCACCTTGTGGAGCCATCAGGATTGTGTCGTTTGTGAATTCTGTATTTATCACTCCATTATATTTTTAATGCCATCCTCTTCTCCTTTTAGCCTTCTCACAGAGACATACCTAATCTAGAAGCTTTCCTGAGGCATATGCACTGACAGTATCTTCTGCCTGGTGATTTGCACTTTAGCCTACTTAAAATGACTCAACTCTTACAAAGCTTTTTACATTCTTTTTTTTTTTATTATTTTGTTTTTTTTAAAGTAGGTATTTATTTTATTTACATTTCCAATGCTATCCCAAAAGTCCCCCACCCGCTCCCCCACCCACTCCCACTTCTTGGCCCTGGTGTTCCCCTGTACTGAGGCAGATAAAGTTTACACGACCAATGGGTTAAGCAAATTTAGCACAACCTTCTTGACAGCCATAAGCAGAGGAAAACACAGGCTAGGAGCTCAAACTTTCACACTGGGCTCACTCTGCTTATAAACAGGGTAACTTGCTGCCCTTAACTTTTCTGTCCCCACCTGACCTTGTTTGTGCACTGATGAAAGAGCTGATAGGAGGGCTGATTTATTTGAAGGATTTCCAGAGTAGACACTCATGACCAAGACCTGTGAGCATGCATGCGTTTTGTTTCCTTTATAATTACTTTTTTTTTTCCCTCATGGTCTGTGCTGTCAGTTTATCTTTGGTTAGGCTACCAGAACACTAGTCTGTTGATTTCCTGAAAAGTTGAGTGTATGTTTTCATGATGTACAAGCATATTTTATCATGTCAGTATTTAAAATGCATCTAAAGTGTGGCAAAGATACATCAAATAGTCTCTTTGGCAGGTAAATGAGGTTTTGTACGCACTGTTCTTTGAGGGATCCACCTGTAGGGTTCATGGGCACAGCCTGCCACCTATATGTTAGCCTTTTTTTCTTTCCTTCTTCTCTCTCTCTCTCTCTCTCTCTCTCTCTCTCTCTCTTTCTTTCTTTCTTTCTTTCTTTCCCCTATTCTTAGCATGTGAAGGTATCCTTATCGCTTTCTAATTTTGACTACTTAGCACTCTAAAATAATTGGGTTTCACTCACCCTTTTGGTTTAAGCTAAGGGGACTGAAGGAATGAGAGGGATCTATAACTCTGATCCACAATGTATAGGATTCTGGGTCCATTTGCCTTTAGTTTGTTTCTTCCAATGATCATCATAATCAACAGTGATCTTTTTTCCTAAAATGTAGACTTGATGCCTCTCTGTTGGGACATATAAATTAGATGCCTTTAAAAAGAATTAATTCTATATAACAAATATCATTATAAGTACATTCATCTAAAAGCTATGCAAATGGAATTTTTATAAGTTAGAAGTATTTCAATAGTAGGGACTTTGAAACATTCAATATATTACTCTCATGTTTGATAAAGGTTTTAGTTACCTTGTCTACATAGACTTTATTGTCTTTTATTTAAGCAAAAGCACATTTGTGGCCCCTAATTGCTATGGTTTCAGTAAACGTTTCCCAAAGATGCACCTGTTCACAACTCAATTGGCCCCTTTCTAATTTCAGTTCTATTAATGTGATAAAATATGCTGGTAAAGAGCAACCTAGGGGAAAAAGTGTATTTGGCTCACAAATTTTTGTGACTGTCCATTTTTTTTTTTTTTTATTTTTAGAAAATCTGAGAGACAGGAGCTTGAGACAATCATCCCACTCCCACAGTCAAGAACAGAGGGAAACAGACACTCATGCTGCCTAACTGCACGCACGTTTAGTATTCAGGTAGCTTTCTCCAAGCTTGTAGAGTCCAGGGCTCAGCCCATGAAACAATGCTGTCCACATCAAGGCAGCTCTCATAGACCTATCATCCTGGTCTAAACAGTGTTCTCAGTTCTGATCCTTCTCCCAAGTGTTTCTAGACGGTGGTAAGTTGTCATTTTAAAATAGCCATTACACCTTCTAGTTGACTTTTACCATGGGAAAGACAAAGACTCATCTGTTCTAAGACACTGCCTATGTATATGTATATGAATATATATATATATATATATATATATGTGTGTGTGTGTGTGTGTGTATGAATATATATGAATAAGTGCATATATATAATGTGTGTGTTATTACAAATACATGACATATATATGTATATATGCATATATATATATATATATGTAATATACAGGATTGTATATAATATAAATACACATAAAGAATTTGCTGGCACTGTTACACATTGGCAGAAAATTTAGAAGGTATGGTCTAGCTGCAGGAAGCACCTCACTAGAGGGTAGTATTTTCCTGTGGTCTGCCTTCCCTAATCCATTCTTCTTTGTCTGAGTTAATGGTTACCCTGTAATGAGTAATTCCTCTGCCAGACATTCTAATCACAGTGATATAATACCACAGCCTCAGAGCAATAAATTCATTGATTTTTGCACTGCAATCCTCTGAAATCCTAAGCTAAAGTATAGCCTTCCTCTTTTTTTGTTGTGCACGTGTACATATGTGTTCATGTCCACGTGTGTATGGGTATACATGCATGTATGAATGTGTATGGAGGCCTGAAGTCAGGCTTGGATGTCATTCTTAGGATGCCTCAGGATGCTATGTTTTTTTGTTTTTGTTTGAGACAGGTCTCTCACTGACCTGGAACTTGCTATGTAGCTAGACTGTCTGCCTAGCATTATAAACAGACATGGCTATACCCAGCATTTTAATGTGATACTTAAGGATCACACTCGTGTTTCCCTTATTGTATGGTCTGCATCTACTACTACTCGTCTATTTGCAATATCTTGGCAATACATCAGTACCAGATAGTGATATAGTCATACGTTTGTCCACATATGCAGCTGAGACTTGTTATTCAGGACAGGCTGGGGGAATACCTGGAAAGGCTTCCTTTTGAGCAGCGCTGGGCAGAATCACTCAGAAGAGCTCCCCAATCTTCAAGGCCATATGATAACCATTAATGCTAAAATGTTGTACCACATCCTTATCACCCAACCTTCTGAGACCACTGTCCATACTGGTATGAGGGACTCATCACTATGGCAGAGATTCACAGCTGGAGATTACTGTAATCAGCCATATAGTAATGCCAGGTGAGATCAGAATCTAATATGCCAATATACTGTATGTGTGATATATTTTGTGTGTGATAGTAAGTCTCAATTTTCAAGTTGATAGGACCTAGAAACACCTAGGTAGAGTCAAGCAATGAAGGAATACATAGATCAGGTTGCCCTGTAGGTATGCCTATGGCGGATATTTTTTTTTCTTTATTGGGTTCTGTAAGGGTTAGCCCACTGTGGGTAGAATCATTCCCTAGGTTTGAGTCCTGAACTCTAACAGTAGATAAGGCAAGTTGAGCTCCAAGATCTGTTGCCAGTGGTCAAAACAGGATGAATGAAAGCAAGGCCTTGAATATCAGTGATAGTATCAAGTTAATCCATGTCTGAATCTTGTAGCCACAATGACTTAGAGAATTTCAGAGTACTACACACTCATGTTAGGATACATGCTGAAACAGGAAGTCCATTAACTTGCTGTATGCTTGCTCCAAACCATACTAGATATAAAGGCTCTGTCTTAGGTTCCATATGGATGAGTGGTGAAGACAGTCCCTCAGCCACCAATATCATGCTACATTGGCTGATACTTAAGCTTCTCCACTGTAGGACACTGAACAATTCCAATGACTAGAGGTATGTCCCAGAACTACTTCATGGCTACCCCAACACTTGAGTCTAATCTACTGTGTCATATGTTTCTGCCTTATTCTGAAGAATGTGTAGAGGCTGTATTTGTGAGCTCTGACCTAGTTAGAGGGCATTTACAGTAAGGACATATCTTAGCTGCTTACAGATAGGACTTCAGGCTCTGTAGAGACAACTTATGATATTACTGACTACTCTTGCTAGCAGATCAGAGCTACCTTCCAAGAACCCATTTCTGGTGGTTCAAAACCACCTATAACTTCAGATCAAAGGAACCTGACACCCTCATCTGCTTCTATTGGTACCTGTAACTGAGTGTATATATGCATACACACACATACACACATACTTACAAGATGGGATTTCTGCCTTTCTTTGTGACCTTGCATAGATAGAAACTTTGTCAATGTTGCAGAAACAAATGAATAGGGAATCACGCTTAAAGCAGTATATATATATATATATATATATATATATATATATATATATATATATATATTGGTGGACATATCAAACCATTTTTATTTTAGTATTGATAGATAATGAATAAGTTGAAATGTTACCTAGGTTATTTTCTAACTAATAAGTATCAAATTAAGTTCATGATGTTATCTGCCCCTAGCATGCTTTGTCCCTTTCCTTTATTGGGTCTTAACCATTTTAGACCACCAAGTGAGCTTGATGTGTTTTTAAAAGTTGATTTTCCCCCAAAGATGGCATATATATGTATTCACTGGTTATTTACATAAATCAGCCATTCTCTTTCAGTCACTTCTCCATCTCCAGACATGGATTTTGTTTAGACTGCTAGAAAAACATATGCCTGCTTTTTGGCCACTGGGTAGCTATACTTATACTTCTTGAGTTGCATACAGTGGTACAATGAATCAAACTGTTTACCTTAGCTAAACAGCCATAAAGGATCAACCATCACAAGACTTTGACAAAGCCTTCCCTTTTCATCATTGTCTGGGCTTATGTCACACCTTCAGAAACCTCGCAGCAGACAGCTGACATGCCCCAACTAATCCCTAATTATATACGTATAAGAACATAGGAAGCTCAAGGGAAATACATTTTTTCTTTATAACAATAGGAGTCAGGTATATTTCCATATATTGACTTCATAAGCCTTGGCAAAGGTGGCTGCAGCTGCTGCTGCTGACTGCTTTTAAGCTCTCTTGTTACAGCCTCTTCCCGGCACCTGTGCACCTCTGAATTTAGGGGTTTCCTTCAAGTTTTGGCCTTTCTTTGAAATAAAATTCTAGATGTGTTCACTGCAGATTATTAATCCACTCCATTTTTATTCCCAGGAAATAAAGTGCAAATGGCATAGTCTGTTCTCTGTGATGTTTGAGACATTGTTCTTCAGCAGGCTGATAAGCACACCAATGCTGTCAAATTCTATATACTCATATTTCTCTTGCGCACTTTACTGGTAGTCTGGGAGCTTCTGGGCTAGTTATGGTCTGTGCAATTGTTCCCTTATTTTCTGTAAAGCAGATGTGACAGCTAACAAGCAAAACCATACATGCTCCACCATATATGCTACTCTCTGTGCAGTCGTTTCTATAATATGCATCTTTCCCTTTGTTTTTTCTTCCAAGAGGTGTTAATGAGTTTTATACTGATGATACTCCTGTGTCTTTCACTTAAGGTTGACATCATACATTTTAATATGCCTACAGAACCAATACCAATAGACATGAATTAAAGTCACCATTTCAGGCTAGATGTCCTACAAAGTATACACACTTTCCATATGCTAACATTTCATAGTAGCTTTTTCCTGGCAGCTGTGCGCATGCTCAAGAGTTCCTTTCACTGTGGTGTGTGCGCATGTCACACCTCTACCCAGAAGCACATCCTGAAGACTCACTGCCGGCTCCTCGGGCGTGAGCTGGGTTACCTTCCCTGTGCTCTCTGATACTAAGTATAAAGCCCTGTGGTCGAGCATTTTCTTAAGGATTTACCCTAAATGAGGTTCAGTATTACATGAGACCACTTGGAGGACCATCCATTTGCTCACAAAAAATGAACAGAGCTGATTGGATTACAAGGCAAGTTTCAAAAAGAAAAGTGCAGAAAATAAAATGGAATGATTTGGTGAGAATGAGTGGTTTGATGTTTGTTTGGCTTTCAACAAATCTAACACAATTGTAAATTCCCAGTGTGCAAATGGACGAACAATCAACTTGATGAACTATCAGGAACAATGAAGTTTCTCTTTAAAAGAAGGGTTAAAATTAGCTGGATGGGGGCTGTGAGGTTCTGAAGAATAGAACCATAAGTTCTGCCAACTGCACAGTACCAAGGATTTAGGGTAACTTGTCATTGTTCACAAGATTTCCCTCCCTATCCAAGTCTCAGCTGTGTTAACACATTGACCATTTGTGAAAATTCTGAAGATAGAGAGGCAAACTCATCTCAGACCTGACTGTCACTGATATGCTCTTCTTGTTTATCAATAACACAGCACGTGAACCTCCTTTACCAAAATATGCTGGGCAGTCCATTTGACAAAGAGAATGACCTATAATTAATATGTTATTTTCAGGAAAAAAAAAGGATTCTCAAACTACTTATTATGATGTGTTTTATAATTAAACATAACTGGCCTTTCAAAATCCATGCCAAAATAAAATATTATTTATGTTGGTTACCGTGCACACTTCAAAAAGCCACTTGTCTCATACTTTTAGCTTTCTATGTGGACCTCTATATGGGTATATGCATTTTCTCTTAGCGGCTAGGGGAAGACATAGGAGCCCTTGGATCTGCAGCTGTAGTGGTTGTGAATAGTCTCACTTGCATGCTACAAACTGAGCTTGGAAGAAGTTTGTAGTCTCTTAACCACTGAGCATCTCCTCATCCCCATGATGTGCACTGTTTTTGAGGCTAAAAAGCTTCAGCATCTATCTTTAAGAAAGGCTGTGTGGGCTTCCCTTCCCAGGATCAGTCCATGAATTATTTAGCACATTGATGGGATGGCTTAGGCATTTCTCTATCCGAAATACCCTCTGATATGTTGGAAATGCTTGCTTTGACTTTATGTGGTGATCCTAAACACAGAAATGTTTGTGTATTCCATATACAATTCAGAAACTACCTCATCTTTTTTCTAGTTCAGAAGTAAGTTCAATAGACTTGGAAAACATGTGCAAAAATGGTCAGAAAGACTGAAGGGTCAGAAAAAATGAAATCATCCTAAATTGTTAGCTCTGAGGTGCCCAGGGGCTCAGATTTAGGCAGCTTCATTCAGCAAGCACTTTTTACAATGTTACCATATGCTAGGCATTATTAATATAATAGAAAGGCAGGCAGGAGATAGGTAGATGGAGACTCCTCTTTAGGACTTTACAAAATAGGTGCTATCACTCAGGTCCAATTTCAAGTACACAGACATGGGCGTCATCTGAAAAAGCATTTTCCACTTTCCATTGAGTTGTATGACAATCAATAAATACACATTTTAAGTGTAAATATAATTGTGCATGTTCTTTTCTTATGCCCCTTGGAGAAAGCCCATGGTATTACAGCAATGGGGCAGATTTTGCCATCATTGACTGATCAGCAGGCCACTTCTAGGGTCTCAGTAGGGCTTTCCTATTCAGATGTAGCATATTTTCAGTGACTAAATGAGCATGTAGACCAGGTTACTGCTGAGTTTCCTCTCCACATCACAACCAAGGCCTCTGCTAATCTCATTAAGAAATTATTAGAATTACTGTGAGAAAATTAAATGCCATTAGATCATAGCATTTTAATCTGGTAGTGTTCTGTAAATGAGCAGTTTAATCAAATGCTTGAGACTGCAGAAAGAGGGGTTATAATGTCAGAAAGGGGGTAAGTTTGTATAATATAAACTTAATGAAGCAATTTGCTGGAGGCTGTGCGTATGGCCATTGCCCAGCTGGGTTTCATATTGACTGCCTGTTTATTACAATGCATAGCATAGGTACCGGATTTTAGTACTTAAATTCCTACCCAGAGGCTTTTATTGGTTTCTAAGCCAGCCTCATATCTATTTCAGGACCTTAATTACCTCCTTTGAAATAATTGCAATTATTTAACTTATGTTCTCAAAGTTCAGGGGAAAAAATGCAGTCATAAAGTAATTACTCTCCAAGTCAAATGAGCCCCTTCAAATGCTTCAACGCCAGGTTGCTGCTCTCCATAATTTACAACATAAGGTCACTGACTAAACAGATAACAGAGTAGTCACACTATCTCATCATGCTGATCCCTTCAGCATTCCAGAGAATACCGAAGTTTAGGTTTCATCACTCTCAGTTATTATGGAGCGTAATAGTGCGTTATATTTGCTCTCTGTGTGAATCCACCATTGAGGTTGGTAAGGAAATATGTTTGGTAGCATTGAGACTTACCATGTGGTTGGGTGGAATGTTGAATTACATACTTGTGGGGTGTGAGGCATGAATCAGGATGAAATGCTTCAATGGTCTCTCCCTTATGAAGATTTGCTTGTCGCATGAAGCCCATGGGTGTCATTGTATGACATGAAAGTGGCATAGAAGAATGCTTGCTCTCTACTACCCTTTATGCTGATGATTTACCTTCATGTCTACAGTCAATTTTGGACAATGATGAAAATGTCAAATTTTAATCAACAAGGTAATATGTCTATTTTGTGCAGCATACACTCATGGGAAAGCCACTAACAGTTTCAGAGTCAGAGTAAACTGTTAAACCCAATAGAACCTATTATTCATCAATTGTCATCTAGCTAGTTCTCTAAATTGCAGTTAATGTTGTTGGAATGATGGGTAGAAACTCTTGGATGGCTTGAGGTAGTACTTATGCAACAGTTCATTGGTTTGTTAGACACTGGCTGCCATACTAGGAGACTCTACCTGGTTCTTCAGTAAACAGTGGAACAACCAGGTAGAAGTTTGTGTTTCTGTGTGTTAGCCCCAACAATATCAGAGAACTTCAAGGTTAGTGCAAATCAATAGCAGAAGAGCCCAACTAATCTTAGCTGACTGATTTCTGTGTGTCTGTTTGAGCAAAGCATTGATCCATTTCTCTGCTATGTTGGAACTCTGTTCTCTGAGCACAGCATGGCTAGTGCCCTCTTGAAAGATCAGCAGCCATGTTTACCCCTGGGACCTGCATAAGATTGGGTCTGTTGATTTTGTGTCACAGAGGGAGAACACTGCTTCCCAAATCCACCTCTCTCAGTGATATGTAGACCAGTAAACCCTTGCTGGCATTCCTGTCTTTAGTGGTCTTCCTGCCTATATGCTGCTCATGTTTCTGTCAGCAATTTGCATTAAACTCATTGGAATTGTTTCTTCAATTCTGTTACTGGTGTCCTATCTGGACTGAGATGGTGTTTGTTCATCCCCTTAGGAACAGTTTACACAAAAGCTAAAGCCAAGATATGAAATGAGGTTTTCTCACACTAAGGATAAAATAGATACAGCCATTGGAATATAATCTTGTTGCAGAAAGAGAAATAAAACAGCAATTCAATGTAATAATACAAAGGAGTCAGGAGAATGTTCTCAGCAGCACACAGGTAGCATAGGGTTAATATCTTAGGCATGGGGAAATGAAGGACTTGGTAATGTCTTGGAGCAAATGTGTAAAAATCCAGATTAAGTTTGTCTGGATGGGTTTTTAAATTTTTGTTAACTTTATTATTTCGATGATTGGGAATAATAATCTCACACACAAAACTGAATCAAATCTGAGTACTATATATACCAACCAACAGTAAGTGGTGTGACTATTCCAAAGCTATAGCATTCACACTGGACTTTACACCCACAAGTTGAGGTGCTTATTTGCCATCATAAAAAATATTTACAATAAAATGTAAACTAGAAAACAATTTATATACTTCGTATCTGCCTTCATACTTTATGTCCATTATTTGCATATGATTCTCTCTGCACTCACTGGATTGGGTACATTTCTAGAGGAAATAAAAGGATCCCAGGGAGAGGAACCATCAAAAGGCAGAAAGAGGGTCAAGTTTCATGAGAGAAAGTCAGATTCATAACTTCCATAAACAATAACTTGTTTCATGGAGATAAACAGCTGGCTTCAGGTGTAGGCCTTTAATTTCTGAATTTGGGAGGTTGACACAGAAGAATTGTGAGTTTCAGGATAGATATGTTAACAGTGATTCCTTCAAATACACACACACACACACACACACACACACACACACACACACACACACACACACTCACACCAAAACAGACAGAAACAAAAGCAACCAAGACTTAATGATTTGTTAATATAAGTAACACTAACATAAAAACTAAAACTAATTTAAATGTGTAGAACATATTTTACTTTAAAGATAGAAAGACAATTATAGTTTTTGAAGTTTTACAGTTTGTTATTTACGAAAATACATTTTAATTTATACAGTAAAATATGTTGCTTTCTAATGTTTTATGTTAGCTAATTAGATTTATTGTAAGAAACATGGTGAGATTGCTTGTCCTTTAACTAATTGTGAACATCAACAAGGGTCTAAAGTGAGTGCAAGCAAGCAAGCCTTTTCTTCAGTGTTCCTAGTTTCTTTTTCTTCCTGTGAAACAGCAAATTGTATATTTGATATTTTGGTGGTTGAGTCTATTTTGCATCTTCTTATTGTTATGAAGGAAAACTGTTCTGGTTCCACCATCCCATAACCATTGATATTTCTGTATCCTGTGCTCTAATACAAAGGAAGCCCAACTGACACATGGAATGTATGTGTGCTGTCAGAGTGGTCAACAAGGAGAATGGATGTCTTTCTTGGAAGGAATTTTGTCCTGCAGATACCTATTACTCTATTCAAGTTGAAGGTTTGAACCATCATTTTGCAATTTCTGCAACATGGCTGTTTTTTTTTTTTTTTTTTTTTTTTTTTTTTTTTTTTTTTTTTTTTTTTTTTTTTTGCTTGGTGTCTTGCATGAAGTATAGATATGAGAGCAGGTCCCACTTTCTTCTGCTTTCTACTTGATAACTTCTAGTTCTAAGATGGGGCAACCACAGGAAAGAGAAACTATAGGCAGTAACTGAATGCCAGGGCTATGTGATGGTCCTGCACATACCTCTGCTCAGATCTGTTCTATTCTGATTCCACCCTGTATCTCTCATTCATATTACATATTTAAAACAGTTTTGCCCTAAATACTCTGACCTACTACTCATCTGCTGGTTTTCTTCTTTAATCACTAATGCCTTGGGACCAGCCCACTATGGAGGTATTACCCCTGGTCATCTGATCCTTTGTTGAATAAGAAATTAGCCCATTAAACCACAAGGAGAGACACTATTTTCTGGACAGTGTTTTAAATGGACTTTACTGACAAATAAAATTCAAAGTGATCACCACTTCTTCATACCTTAAAGTTCCAATTGCCCAGTGAGCCTCCTTCACTAGTGTTTCATCTACAGTTTATGTGAGTTCACATGAGCGAAAGCTGAGATAACTCCATACCAGAAAATGAAGCAAGACTGAGATTTCAATGTGGATATTCTTTGTATAATTGCTGATATATACTAAATGCCTATGTAAAGCTTGTTTATGATTGACACTTTGGGGACATATTTTTGATATAAAATAGTCATCTTTGGCTAATATAGAACAATGGAAGCATAACTTGAGGCAGCAATTCATACTTCATTAGTTAATTAATTCTTATGTCTGTTAATTTACTTGAAAGATATTCAGCTTCCTATAGGATGTGTGGTGTGTGTGTGCATGTGTGTGTGTGTGTGTGTGTGTAATGTTATAAAACAAAACTACTTTTAAACTCATTTATAAACAATTTATTTTGTCACCAAGAAGTTTAGAAAAGATTCATTGAAAACTAGTTATGCCAAAATAAATGTATTTTATTGAAGTATGCAAACAAAATACAGATAGTTCAGCATGTTTTTTGACATATACAATTCATTTTATTCTTTCTATCCTTTCATGTTTTTAACCATTGGATTCTTAATGTCTGATTCACATAAAATAGTTAAATCTTCTGAAATCTCTTTTCGTGAGTGAATTGGAACAAACATGCTGTTAAGGAATAAGAAATCACATTTTAGTGCTCAGAATTGTTTTTAGCTATTCTTGGATTTTTTGTGTTTTCATAGGAAACTGAATACTGTCATTTTGAGTCTTGTGAAAATTTGTATTGGAATTATGGTGGGGATTATAGAGAATCTGTAAATTCTATAGGACTGCCATTTTAACTATGCCAGTTTCACTGATCCACGAGCATGGAAGATCTTTCTATCTTCTGATATCATCTTCAATTCCTTACTTCAAGGACATGAAATTTGTATCATAGAAGTAATTTAGTTGCTTCATTAGAGATACCTCAAGATATTTTATATTATTTGAGGGTTGTGTGACAGAAATTGTTTCCATGATTTCTTTCAGACTGTTTCTCACTTGTATATAGCAGAGCTATTGGTATTTATGAGTGAATTTTAAATTCAACTATCTTAATTAAAATGTTTATCAACAGTAGGAGTTTCACAGAATTTTTGGGTTGTATCTCTGTCTCTGTCTCTCTCTCTCATACATATATAATATATGTATATATATATGTATATATATTATATATGTGTATATATATATATGCATACATAGTGATATTACCACATGCTGCCATATCATCTGCAAGTAAAGATCCTTTGTACTTCTTCCTTTCTAATTTCTATTGTCTTATTCACCTTCCATAGTCTTCCTGCTTTAGCTAAGATTTCAAGAAGTATATTGAATTGGTAAAGGAAGAGTGGACATCATTGAGTTGTTCCTGGCTTTAGTAAAATTGCTTTGAGTTTCTCTCTAAGTTGATGCTGGCTATGTGCTTGCTGTAAAGTACCTTTATTGTTGAGGTATGTCTCCTGAATCCCCAATATCTTTAGACTATTTATCATGGAGCAGTGTTGGATTTTGCCAAAGGCCCTTTTTATATCTAATTAGATGATGGTGTGTTTTAGTATTTCAATTTTTGTTTATTATGGTTGACATTTACTGATTTATGTATGTTGAACCATTCTAACATCCCATCTGCTGAGATAAAATCTACTTGATCATGGTGAATTATCGTTTTGATATATTCCTGGATTTTGGTTGCAAGTGTTTTATTGAGAATTCTTGGGTCTATTTGCTATCTCTAATTTCAAGTTGTATAGTGCCATAGTAATTAAAATCACAGCATGGTATTAACACAAAATAACATATTTTGATCAAATGAATTGAATATACAGACATAAATACCAGACCCCAATGCACACCTCATTTTTATAAAGAAACCAAAGAGACATGCTGGGAATAAATAAAGAACATATTTACCAATGATGCTAGTCAAACTGGATAGCTGCATGTAGAAGGTTTCAAATAGATTCATATTTATCACCCTGTATAAGAAGTAACTATAAATGGATCAAAGATCTCAGCATAAAACTAAAACTACAGGCTGGAGAGATGGATCAGTGGTTAAGAGCACTGACTGTTCTTCCGAAGGTCGTGAGTTCAAATCCCAGGAACCACATGGTGGCTCACAACCACCTGTAATGAGATCTGATGCCCTCTTCTGTCACATCTGAAGATTGCTACAGTATACTTATGTATAATAATAAATAAACAAACAAACAAACAAACAAACAAATAAATAAATAAATAAATAAAAACTAAAACTACTGACCCTAATAGAAGAGAGAGTGGGGAATACTCTTGAACTGTACATACTATAGAAAGCCAATATCTAAAACACATAGAGAACACAAAGCATTAGATATCCAGAAAACAAGTAACCCAATTAAAAACAGGTACAGATCTAAATAGAGAATTCTCAATATATGAAAGTCAAATGTTTAAGGAAAACTTGAAGAAGTGCTCAATATCCTTAGTTATTAGTGAAATACAACACAAAACTACTTTGAGATTTTATCTTGTACCTTTCAGAATGCCTAAGATCAATAATACAAATGCCAGGCTCATGTTGGTCAGGATATAAAATAAGGGGAACTCTCATCTATTCTTGGAGGAGTGCAAATTAGTACAGTTAATATGGAAATCATTGTGGTAGTTTTTCAGAAAGATGGGTATTAGTCTACCTCAAGATCTAGCTATTATCATTCTCTGGGATATAACCAAAGTACAGTTCATTTTAACACAAGTCACTTGATCAACCATGTTCATTGTTGTTCTATTAATAGTAGCCAGAAATTGGAAACAACCTATCCTTCAACTGGACATATAATAGTTATGGTTGGAGGGAACACTGGATGGGAGAAGTGAAGAAAAGAAAAGAACAGAGGGGATTTGGGGAGACACACACAAAATTAAAGACCACTTGAGGGATAGGATGGAAACCTAATATTGTGAAAGTTTTTAAAAATATCATATATACCAACAGGGTCTGTGTGTGTGATCTAAATGAACTTACCAAATACTTGCCATAATGAGGGTGCCAAAGTCCCAAGCAGTCATTTCTTGTAACCTCGTGAAACTTCCAATACAGGATTATATTGCATCTAATTGAGTTGTCAACCAAAGGAGTCCCATGGGTTTCCCTAAATACCCAGGTAGTTGCCAAGAATATAGGTATTCTACAAAAACTGATGGCAAGACTCCATTGCTGAAGACATGCATGTTCATCATGGAGTAGTCAAGCAGGTGCCTAACAGAGCCTTCACTGATATGTTCAAGCATCTTTGTTATAGGAAGATACCCTGTACAACCAAAAGAGAAGTGTAAAAACCAATTTGGCCACAAAAGTTTTGATCTACAGTGGTATCCTGCTTGTAAGTTATAGTACTGCTATAGTGAACAAACTTTTTGTGAGAACAAACAGCAATATCTTTTTGTTTTGAGTTAATTTTTTATTAGATATTTTCTTTATTTAAATTTCAAATGTTATCCCCTTTTCTAGTTTACCCTCTGAAAATCCCCATCCCCTCTTCCCTCCCCCTGCTCCCCAACTCACCCACTCCCATTCCTGGTCCTGGCATTCCACTACACAGGGGCATAGAGGACCAAGGGCCTCTCCTCCCATTGATGACTGACTAGGCCTTCCTCTGCTACATATACAGCTGAAGCCACAAGTTCCACCATGTGTTTTGGAACCCCTAACTGACCACTGCTTAGTGACCAAGAATCTGAAACTAGACAGCCCAGAGACATAGGGAAAACAAAAACCTATTGGTCCTTTAAAAAATAGCAATAGCTGGCAGTGGTGGCACATGCCTTTAATCCCAATGCTTGGGAGGTAGAGGCAGACAGATTTCTGAGTTTGAGGCCAGCCTGGTCTACAGAGTGAGTTCCAGGAAATCCAGGGCTACACAGAGAAACCCTGTCTCGAAAAAAATAAAAAAAGCAATAAAATGATTCCTAATGACATTTTGTTATACTTGTAAATCAGGGATTTTCTCAGCCATCATCTTAGAAACTTCCCCTTAGAGCAAATGGGAAGAAATACAGAAACCCACAGCCAGACATTACACAGATGGGGATAATATGAAAAGAGAAGTAGACACCACCCTGTCCCTAGCCCAGAACCTATCATCAATGGATAAATAATTAAAATGAAAATTTAATTTTCTCCAAGTGAGTCTCATAGGAACCAAACTACTCTTAGGGGTAGGCTGCATGCCCAGCAGTAGATGGTCTGCATGCCCAGCAGTGGATGATGGCCAACAGAATACAAAGTCCATGGCATCTTTAGAAACTCCTATCTCATAATGTCATGCCAGGGCATTTCTTCTCTCTTATTTTTTTAAATGTATCTTGGTTTTGTTTGTTTGTTTGTTTGTTTTGTTTTGTTTTGTTTTGTTCTGGTTTCATTTCACTTTATTTATATATTTTTTCTTCTTTATTTTAACTTATAGATCTTTGTATATGTATTATGGCTTTCAGTTTAGTGTTTTTATGGGATTCTTGAGTGTGTGTACAAGTGGGTATTTTTCTTCTGCCTTCTCTTATACTCTTTTTTCTTCTATCTTTTGTTTCTGTCAAATTCTAAAATGTCAGTTTGTTTTATTTTATTATATGTTATTCTTTTTTTTTAACATATTTTCCTCAATTACATTTCCAATGCTATCCCAAAAGTCTCCCATACCCTCCCCCCCACTTCCCTACCCACTCATTTCCATTTTTTTTTTGGCCCTGGCATACCCCTGTACTGGGGCATATAAAGTTTGTGTGTCCAATGGGCCTCTCTTTCCAGTGATAAATTTTTACAATGTTGATCCTGCCAATCCATGAGCATGGGAGATCTTTCCATCTTCTGAGATCTTCTTTAATTTCTTTCTTCAGAGACTTGAAGTTCTTATCATACAGATCTTTCACTTCCTTAGTTAGAGTCACGCCAAGATATTTTATATTATTTGTGACTATTGAGAAGGGTGTTGTTTCCCTAATTTCTTTCTCAGCCTGTTTATTCTTTGTGTAGAGAAAGGCCATTGACTTGTTTGAGTTAATGTTATATCCAGCTACTTCACCGAAGCTGTTTATCAGGTTTAGGAGTTCTCTGGTGGAATTTTTAGGGTCACTTATATATACTATCATATCATCTGCAAAAAGTGATATTTTGACTTTTTCTTTTCCAATTTGTATCCCCTTGATCTCCTTTTGTTGTCGAATTGCTCTGGCTAGGACTTCAGGAACAATGTTGAATAGGTACTGGGAGAGTGGACAGCCTTGTCTAGTCCCTGATTTTAGTGGGATTGCTTCAAGCTTCTCACCATTTACTTTGATGTTGGCTACTGGTTTGCTGTAGATTGCTTTTATCATGGTTAGGTATGGGCCTTGAATTCCTCATCTTTCCAAGACTTTTATCATGAATGGGTGTTGGATCTTGTCAAATGCTTTTTTAATCTAACGAGATGATCATGTGGTTTTTGTCTTTGAGTTTGTTTATATAATGGATTACGTTGATGGATTTCCGTATATTAAACCATCCCTGCATTCCTGGAATAAAACATACTTGGTCAGGATGGGTGATTGCTTTAATGTGTTCTTGGATTCAGTTAGTGAGAATTTTATTGAGGATTTTTGCATCTATATTCATAAGGGCAATTGGTCTGAAGTTCTCTATCTTTGTTGGATCTTTCTGTGATTTAGGTATCAAAGTAATTGTGGCTTCATAGAGTGAGTTGGGTAGAGTTCCTTCTACTTCTATTTTGTGGAATAGTTTATGCAGAACTGGAATTAGATCTTTGAAGGTCTGGTAGAACTCTGCACTAAACCCATCTGGTCCTGGGCTTTTTTTGGCTGGGAGACTATTAATGACTGCTTCTATTTCTTTAGGGGATATGGGACTGTTTAGATTGTTAACATGATCATGATTTAACTTTGGTACCTGGTATCTGTCTAGAAATTTGTCCATTTCATACAGGTTTTCCAGTTTTGTTGAGTATAGCCTTTTGTAGAAGGATCTGATGGTGTTTTGGATTTCTTCAGGATCTGTTGTTATGTCTCCCTTTTCATTTCTGATTTTGTTAATTAGGATGTTGTCCCTGTGCCCTCTAGTGAGTCTAGCTAAGGGTTTATCTATCTTGTTGATTTTCTCAAAGAACCAACTCCTCGTTTGGTTAATTCTTTGAATAGTTCTTCTTGTTTCCACTTGGTTGATTTCACCCCTGAGTTTGATTATTTCCTGCAGTCTACTCCTCTTGGGTGAATTTTCTTCCTATTTTTCTAGAGCTTTTAGATGTGTTGTCAAGCTGCTAGTGTGTGTTCTTTCTAGTTTCTTTTTGGAGGCACTCAGAGCTATGAGTTTCCCTCTTAGAAATGCTTTCATTGTGTCCCATAGGTTTGGGTATGTTGTGGCTTCATTTTCATTAAACTTTAAAAAGTCTTTATTTCTTTAGTCCTTCCTTGACCAAGGTGTCATTGAGAAGAGTGTTGTTCAGTTTCCACGTGAATGTTGGCTTTCCCTTATTTATGTTATTATTGAAGATCAGCCTTAGGCCATGGTGGTCTGATAGGATGCATGGGATGATTTCAATATTTTTGTATCTGTTGAGGCCTGTTTTGTGACCAATTATATGGTCAATTTTGGAGAAGGTCCCATTGGGTGCTGAGAAGAAGGTAAATCCTTTTGTTTTAGGATAAAATGTTCTGTAGATATCTGTTAAGTCCATTTGTTTCATAACTTCTGTTAGGTTCACTGTGTCCCTGTTTAGTTTCTGTTTCCACGATCTGTCCATTGATGGAAGTGGTGTGCTGAAGTCTCCCACTATTATTGTGTGAGGTGCAATGTGTGTTTTGAGCTTTACTAAAGTGTCTTTAATGAATGTGGCTGCCCTTGCATTTGGAGCATAGATATTCAGGATTGAGAGTTCCTCTTGGAGGATTTTACCTTTGATGAATATGAAGTGTTCCTCCTTGTCTTTTTTGATAACTTTGGGTTGGAAGTCGATTTTATCCGATATTAAAATGGCTACTCCAGCTTGTTTCTTCAGACCATTTGCTTGGAAAATTGTTTTCCAGCCTTTCACTCTGAGGTAGTGTCTGTCTTTTTCCCTGAGATGGGTTTCCTGTAAGCAGCAGAATGTTGGGTCCTGTTTGTGTAGCCAGTCTGTTAGTCTATGTCTTTTTATTGGGGAATTGAGTCCATTGATATTAAGAGATATTAAGGAAAAGAAAATGTTGTTTCCTTTTATTTTTGTTGTTAGAGTTGGCATTCTGTTCTTGTGGCTGTCTTCTTTTTGGTTTTTTTGAGGGATTACCTTCTTGCTTTTTCTAGGGCGTGATTTCCGTCCTTGTATTTTTTTTTTTCTGTTATTATCCTTTGAAGGGCTGGATTCATGGAAAGATAATGTGTGAATTTGGTTTTGTCGTGGAATACTTTGGTTTCTCCATCTATGGTAATTGAGAGTTTGGCTGGGTATAGTAGCCTGGGCTGGCATTTGTGTTCTCTTAGTGTCTGTATAACATCTGTCCAGGCTCTTCTGGCTTTCATCATCTCTGGTGAAAAGTCTGGTGTAATTCTGATAGGCCTGCCTTTATACTTTACTTGACCTTTCTCCCTTACTGCTTTTAATATTCTATCTTTATTTAGTGCATTTGTTGTTCTGATTATTATGTGTTGGGAGGAATTTCTTTTCTGGTCTAGTCTATTTGGAGTTCTGTAGGCTTCCTGTATGTTCATGGGCATTTCTTTCTTTAGGTTTGGGAAGTTTTCTTCTATAATTTTGTTGAATATAATTGCTGGCCCTTTAATTTGAAAATCTTCATTCTCATCAACTCCTATTATCAGTAGGTTTGGTCTTCTCATTGTGTCCTGTATTTCCTGGATGTTTTGAGTTAGGATCCTTCTGCATTTTGTATTTTCTTTGATTGTTGTGCCGATGTTCTTTATGGAATCTTCTGCACCCGAGATTCTCTCTTCTATCTCTTGTAATCTGTTGCTGATGCTGGCATCTATGGTTCCAGATTTCTTTCCTAGGGTTTCTATCTCTAGCGTTGCCTCACTTTGGGTTTTCTTTATTGTGTCTACTTCCCTTTTTATGTCTAGTATGGTTTTGTTCATTTCCATCACCTGTTTGGATGTGTTTTCCTGTTTTTCTATAAGGACCTCTACCTGTTTGGTTGTGTTTTCTTGTTTTTCTTTAAGGACTTGTAACTCTTTAGCCATGTTCTCCTGTATTTCTTTAAGTGAATTATTAAAGTCCTTCTTGATGTCCTCTACCATCATCATGAGATATGCTTTTAAATCAGGGTCTAGATTTTCGGTTGTGTTGGGGGTGCCCAGGACTAGGTGGGGTGGGAGTGCTGCGTTCTGATGATGGTGAGTGGTCTTGATTTCTGTTAGCAGGATTCTTACATTTGCCTTTTGCCATCTGGTATTCTCTGGAGCTGTGCAGGATACAATCGGCAGGGTCCTGGAACCAAGATGTCTGCTGCTGATGCTCAGGCAAAGCGCTCCTGCGCCGGACAGATCCCTATCCTCTGGCCGGGAAAATGGCCAGCTGCCTGTGCAGGATACACTTGGCTACCCCGGTGCTGTTCAGACCGAAAGGGGCTTGTGCCCCTACTTAGACCGGGTTTTCTGCTTCCCTGACTAATGCAGTCTTATGTCCCACACGATTGGATTGGAGCAGATGCTGTGTTCTACTCACCAGAAGTCTTAAGATCGCGTGGTGAGTGTTGTGGGTAGCTGGCAGTTGTCAGCTGATTCTGTGCCCTAGCTACCCCGGTGCTGCTCAGACCGAAAGGGGCTTGTGCCCCTACTCCTATGTTATTCTTTAGAGACCTGTTTTGTTTAATAATTAGAGACAGAAGGGGATTAGATCAGATGGAAACAGAAATGGGGAGAAATTTGGAACAAAGAAAACTTTAATCAATAAGTGTGTATGTGTGTGTATTTATGTGTGTGTGTATGTGTCTGAGTATGCATTGGTGTGTGTGTGTGTGTGTGTGTGTGTGTGTATGTGTGTGTGTGTGTGTGTGTGTGTGTGTGTGTGTGTATGTATGTGCATGTATGTATGTGAGTGAGTGTCTTAGTTAGGGTTTTGCTGCTGTGAACAGACATGATGACCAAGGCAAGTCTTATAAAAACAACATTTAATTGGGGTTGCCTTACAGATTCAGAGGTTCAGTCCATTATCATCAAGGTGGGAGCATGGCAGCATCCAGGCAGGCATGTTAAAGCAGGAGCTGTGAGTTATATGTCTTCATTCAAAGGCTGCTAGTGGAAGACTGACTCCTAGGCAACTAGGGTGAGGATCTTAAGCCCACACCCACAGAGGCACACCTACTCCAACCAGGTCACACCTCCAAATGGTGCCACTCCCTGGCCCAAGAATATACAAACCATCACATTCCACTCCCTGGTCGCCATAGACTTGTTCAAACACATGAGTCTATGGGGGGCCACACTTAAACATAGCATAATGCAAAATGCATTTAGCCCAACTTTTAAAGTCCTCATAGTCTATAGCAGTCTCAGCAATGTTAAAAGTCCAAAGTTCAAGGTTTCTTCTGAGATTCATCCAATCACTTAACTGTAATCCCCAAAGGAGATAGGAAACCAGCTGGGCAAACTCCAAATTCTGCATTTCCATGGCTGATGTCAAAGCAGTCTTCAGATCTCCACTCATTTTTCATTTTTGTTGATTGCAACAAACTGCTTTCTCCTGGGCTGATTCCACTTCCTGTTAGCAGCTTTTCTCAGCTTGTATCCCATGGCTCTGGCATATTTAACATCTTTGAGTCTCCAAGGCAATTGCAATGTTACAGCTTCTTGTTTCAGTGTCTGGGATTCCACTTGATCTTTTGGACTCCTCCTAAAGGCTGGCATCACTTCTCCATCTCTGCCCTCTGTAGCACTCTATACTCAGGTTGATCCACTCCACTATGGCTGCTGTTCTTGGTGATCATCCCATGGTACTGACATCTCCAATACTGGGGTATTCCACTCCAACTAGGCTTCACCAATAGCCTCTCATAGGCTCTCTTCATGGTGCCAAGCTTCAAATCCTTTGCATGGCCCCTTCAGTCATGGGCCATCAACTACAGCTGAGGCTACACCTTCTCCAATGACCTTCCATGGCCTCTCACAGTGCCAAGCCTCAGCTGTTCATGACACCTTCATGCCTTCTAAACAAGTATTACCTGGGTGACTCTTACACATTGCCAAATCCAATTGCAGCACAAGGTACATCTTTGGCTATCTCTAGAACACAGCTTCTTTGTGCTCTCAGAAAACAATTCCCAGAATATTTCACCTTAGTAATGCTGGTCTCTTCTTAATCACTGCTAATTTCTTAGCTCCAGCTAACCAGCTTCAATTGTCCCACTAGTTCTTTCCATTCTTAACTCTAGAGCCAGAGCCACATGGCTGAAGCTGCCGAGTTCTGCTGCTTATAGGAACTAGAACATTACTCCCTTATACTATTACATTATCACTGGCTTTATGTTTTCCAAATCCTTCACTGCCTAAACTTGGCTATCCCGGATCTTGCTCTGCAGATTGACCTTGAATGCAGAGATCATCACGCCTGTCTCCTGGGATTAAAGGTGTGTACCACCAGGCCTGGATCTAAATTTAGCTGGGCAGGATCTTGCCCCAAGGTAACACTCCTTTAATCTGTTATCTCCTAGAACACAAGATTTTGCTCCATTTCACTTCCTGGTACTCCTTTAATACTCGAACCATATAATTTATATTTTTCCTTTCTAAGCTTGCTATGCTTCTTCAAACTTCTCTGCATAAGACTTAACCAGAGAACAAAGTCTTTTCTGGGCTTCTTTAAAACTTCCTTTGACAATGCAAATAATCTGAGTCTCTTCACCTTAGTCTCAGACAGACTTTTCAGACAAGGGCAAAAAGTAGCCACATTCTTCACCAAAATACCACAAAACAGTTTTTTATGCCACATTCTGAAATTCTTCTCCTTTGAAATATCTTGAGCCAGGTCAACACAGTTCAAATTACTCCCAGCAACAAAGTCTTCTATATTCCTACTAGGATGATCCATTAAGCCCCATTTATAGCATTCTACTGTTTTCCAAATCCAAAGTCCCAAAAATCTACATTCTTTCAAATAAAAGCATGGTCAGGTCTATCACAGCAATACCCCAGCTCCTGGTACCAACTTCTGTCTTAGTTAGGGTTTTACTGCTGTGAACAGACACCATGACCAAGGCAAGTCTTATAAAAACAACATTTAATTGGGGCTGCCTTACAGGTTCAGAGGTTCAGTTCATTATCATCAAGGTGGGAGCATAGCAGCATCCAGGCAGGCATGGTGCAGCAGGATCTGAGAGTTATATGTCTTCATTCAAAGGCTGCTAGTGGAAGACTGACTCCTAGGCAACTAGGGTGAGGATCTTAAGCCCACACCCACAGAGGCACACCTACTCCAACCAGGTCACACCTCCAAATGGTGCCACTCCTTGGCCCAAGAATATACAAACCATCACAGTAAGTTATGTGTGTGTTATATGTATGATTGAGAGAAAAAGTCTATTTTCAATAAATAATACATTTTCAGCACAATCATAACTTCAAAAACTATATCAGAGTCATTTCTCATTTAATGTGAAGAGTTAAGTCATATATGACACAGGGAATTAAGTCATTTGCTAATATGAGTTCAGGGTAGAGGAAGAAATATTTAGAAGGATAAAGAACACAAAACTCTCTTGAAAAACTATATTGAACCCCAATATTTTTGAAGTACACACACAATCACACACACACACTCTCACACACACAAAGAGAGAGAGACAGAGACAGAGAGACAGAGAGACAGAGAGAGAGACAGAGAGTGACAGACAATACTTGCATACACATGCGCACACATATATACATACATATAAATAGATAGATGATAGATAGATAGATAGATAGATAGATAGATAGATAAAAGTGTACTTACCTTATAATAGAGAACAATGTCCTAATAAACATTCTGAGCTAAAAGATAGAAATTTCAGGAAAGTGTTACCTCTTTCTTAGGTGCTGGCCAATGACATCCCAGAGACGTCTGAACATAACAGTGTGTGATCAGTGCTCTTGTTACTCTCCAGTCCTTGACAGTAATGCCTCGTTGTGAAACACACCACTCAGTCAAGTCATAGAACATGAAGAGAACAAGCCACTACTGATAGTGGAGCTTCACACTTCTGCTTAGCTCTCCTAATGCTGAAAGGTACTATGCATTCTACCAAAGTAAAAATCTAATCATCAACTTTAATGTAAATTGTGTTTTAAATAACCGATAATATAACAAATCAAAATAATTACAAAAATAATGAAAAACTGTAAACCAGAAACATTTGAGATTGAACATATATTTTTTGATATATGAATTTTTCCTATTAGTCCTTTCCATAAAAAAGGATAGTCACTGGCTTGATATTCTTCTAATTTGTTTTTAAGAATATGTGTATGTATGTGTGTGCATGCCCATGCACATGTCTGAGGATATGTGGCAATATGTTGGTGGGTATAGCTACTCATGCTATACCCAGTATATGCCAGTAGAGGGCATGGGTGAGTGTCCTTCTCTATTATTTTCCACTTGTGTTTTGAGGCAAGATCTCTTCTTGAACCAGGTGTTCATGTTTTCTCAGTGAGACTGGAATAGAGCAAACCACAGGGAGCCAGCCCCATTGTCTCCTCCCTCTTTGCAGGTCAGGTTACAGGTGTGTGTAGGATGCCATGCTTCTGATGTGTGATCTGATCTCTGGTCTTCAAATGTATCCAGCAAAACATTTTAACCACTGACCCATATCTTCAACTCCTAATTCCAAGTTAATATTTAAGCTGATATATTATTTATAACAGCTTAATTTAAGATAGGGATAACCTTGTAAACCCAAGCCAGACACCCCTTCTCTCATTGGCATGCTGACTCAATGCTGTTTTCTGCATCTGGTTTCTTTCTTATTGCTGAATTGGCTGTTTCACATAACTTTCCCTCATGAATCCCCATTACACCACGTACATCACATCTGTTCCTCTGCTCATTATGTGTGTTTATCTTTCCGTTTTCTACTTCCTTTTAAAATGAGACAAATTCCCTTTTACTTAAATTACATATTTTCCAAGTTATGGGGACAACATATCATGTTTTAATTAAATACATATGTAACATTTCTTTCATACTCAAACTTCCATAGGAAGAAATCTTTCTTGGTATCCTTACATAAAACTCAGTGGCCATATACATTAAGCATTAGAAATTGAGATACTTGAGTACAATTTTAAGAGAGGTCATGTTTCTCTAATCACTTTGATAGCAGTATATTATACTATGTTTCTGTTCACAGATGTTCTGAAAAGTCACATCTTGTTTTAACCTGAAGCCCAAAGTGAAATAATTACAAACAATTGTAATTTCTACCTATGTTTATTTTCCCCGAATCTGTGCTTTTGTGGCATTTTACTTTTAGCACCTCTATTTGCTTTTAAACAGAGTAGTGGAGTTAGCTAAAGAGATGGCTCAATGTTTAAGAGTTAGTGATGCTTTTGCAGAGGGAGTTAAGTTCCCAGCACCATGTGAAAATCCTCATCTACCTGTAACTGCAGCTTCAGGGGATTCACAGACAATTACACACATATGTAAATACTAACATGCAGAGAGAGAGAGAGACAGAGAGAGAGAGACAGAGACAGAGACAGAGAGAAACAGAGAGACAGAGAGAAATAAAGAGAGAGACAGAGAGACAGAAAAATTACAAACATATGCAAATAGTAGCATGCACACACACACACACACACACACACACACACACACACACACACACGAATATACACACCAGGAGAGATCATTAAATAAAATAGTATGTGATCTTCTTACAAACTCTCTCTTTTTTCTTTCGAACTAAAATGGCACTACCTGTTAAATAATGCTTCTCCTTTCTGTCATGTCTTTCTTCCATATAGCTCACAGCTTATAGGATTTTTCTACTTTTCTGTCACTTGAGGTCTGGAGTAATTTTCTAAATAGTTTTCCTGGTACCATTTCATCATTTTTTTTTAAATTCTTACCAAAAATAAAACTATTTTCCTTCAAACATAAAAACAAAACAAAACAAAACAAAACATTCCTATTGTTGCTTTGTGATGCTGTGGTGCTTTGAATAAAATAGGCTCCCAGGGTCTCATGTATTTGTATGCTTGGTTCCCAGCTGGTGAACTGTTTGAGAAGGATTCGAAGGATTAGAAGGTGTGCCCTTGTTAGAGGAGGAATGACATTATTGGAGGAAGTGTGTCACTGGTGGTGGGTGGACTTTAAAGTTTTAGAAGCCCAGTGGCTTTCTCTGCCTGTTGCCTAAAGGTCAAGATATATAGCTCTCAGTTAATTATCCAGCACTATGCTGCCCTGCTACTCACCATGATGATAATGGACTGTCTCTAAAACTGTAAGAAAGCCTGCAATTAAATCCTTACCTTTATAAGAGTTCCTTTGGTCATGATGTCTCTTCATAGTAATATCAACACTAAGTCAATGGCATTTATCATTCATCCTCTATTTTTATAGACTAGAGGCCAGATGATTCCTGGATACATGCCTTTAATTTCCAACAATATAATCTCTATTACTGTACACCATAAATGCCTCTGCCCAGCTTTGTCGGTGAACTTCACTATGTCAAATTGCCTAGAATACACACACACACACACACACACACACACACACACACACACACACACACATTCACACCTGAAAGTCACAGAATTAATAAGTAAATGATCATGTTTGGGCATAGTATTTAGTGTTTCTTTGAAAAAGAGCAAGTATATTTGTTCTCAAAATAGACAGGTGAGCTTTTAAAGATTGCCTACGTCAGTACTGCCTAGCATGATCTCCTTGTGCTCTGAGTTTTGGATTTCTTGAGACTGAATTTTGTTGTGCATCCCAGGTTGGAATAAACTCATCATCTACTGGCCTCTCTTTCCTGCATGCTGAGATGATATTTTGCTTAAAATACAGTTACTGAGTAGCTGGCCAACCATTATTCTGGGATTTTAACCAATGATTACAACAGGAGAGTGTCCCAACATATCAGCAATATAATAATGCTGCACTTTATTTTCTCTCTTTCTGATACTTTGTACTTTCTCATTCTAATAAAACTCTCAATCAGAGACTCCAGTTAATAACAGACATTTGCATACTGATTAGTAATGACATTATCAAACACATGATACCCTTTATAGGATGCAGGATTTAAATAACCATCAACAATGATGGGGTCATCAAAACGTAACCTTATTAAAGTGCTTTTGATTTCCTTAATAACTGATTAAAGATTAAATTCCATCAGCATTTCACACAGGATCTTCTAACACAGTAATATTATAAATGGTTCCATTTATTCTTATCTCTACCTTTTATTACTGCTAAGAAAGAATGAAACAATATATCACCCAAAGATATTACTGGCAAGCTACATTTTTTTCTTGCAGTCATTTGACAATAAAGACATATTGTAGTCCATATTAACTTATTTTGAAAAATTGCTTCTGTTGTTCTTATTTTTATTACAGTTTTTAAATGTTATTTTTCAGTACATAACCATGTAACTCAAAGTTCTTGTAATGAGAATTTGAAGAGATAACTCAGTGGATAAGGGTGCCTGTTGTCAAGATGAAAGCCTAAGCTCAACCCTGCTCCCCTCCCTCAGCATTCCCATAATGAGTTGTGCATTGCTGCTTGTGGTTGCAACACTACTGTGTGTGGGAAAGATAGTCAGACCCTGGGATTTAACTTACCCACCATTGTAGTTGATAGAGCTGGTAGATCAGGCTCTCCACCAGTCTGCCTTTCAGTGACTCAGTGCTAGCAGCTGAGGTCATCACCTACCTCTGCCAGGTGTAGTATATTTCTACTGTCCCTCTGAGTTACATAATTTTCCTTCTGTGACATGAACAACCTTTATAAGATCCCTTTGAACATTACAGCTTTCTCTCATTCCCTCTCTATGGAATTTTCAGGCTCCTGATCTCTCTCTCTCTCTCCCTCTGTCTCTCCCTCTGTCTCTGTCTCTGTCTCTCTCTCTCTCTCTCTCTCTCTCTCTCTCTCTCTCTCTCTCTCTCTCTCTGTGTATGTCTGTCATCTCCCTCTCTGCCTCTCTGCCTCTCTGCCTCTCTGCCTCTCCCTCTCCCTCTCTCATGGATAGCCTTGGGGCTACTTATATTTGATGTTCATTCCATTCTCCTGTGAGGGGCTGAGAACAAAGAATGAGTCAGCACTCAGGTGATTTCCTGTAAACCTGCTTCCCACCTTTATTTGTAAAATAAAAGAAAGTTGATGATTAAGCATATAAAGGGAAGATGGAGACAAAGGTGGAGATAGAGGAGAAGGAGAAAATGGAAGAGGGAGAGGACAAGGAGGAGGAGGGAGAAGAAGGAGGAGGAGAAAAGGAGGCAGAGGTGGAGGCAGAGGCAGAAGAGGAAGCAGAAGCAGAAGCGGAGGCCGAGGTGGAGGCCGAGGAGGAATGGAGCAGAAACACATGGCTTGGAGAAACTGCAAGTTCTCAGGAGTCTCATAGATGGAGAAGATGATCATATAGTGTTAGATCTGCCCAATCTAGGTGCACAGCATGTATTCATATTAATTGAGTTGTGTTTTCATTGCCGGGGCATATTTGGGTTGTAGATTTACAGCACTATCTATCTATCTATCTATCTATCTATCTATCTATCTATCTATCTATCTATCTATCTATCTTATCTTTCTATCAATCTATCTATCAACTATCTATCTATTATCTACCTATATTATCTATTCCAATTTGAATATTTCATAAGAAGCTGTCATTTGGCTAATAGATAAAAACAAAGATTAAACTATTTTACAAGGCCAAAGAGGTTTGTAAGTTTTATATTCGTTGGCCAGCATATTTGTTTATGGATGATTTAATTAGCATGCAGGTTTGATAATAATATAGTATTTATTTTCATATTTTTATTTAATAAAATTACCTAATTTTGATTAACTGCTTTATTCTCCCAGAGTATCATGTCCAGTATATATAAAATAAATTATAATCATGTCATACTCATAATGTCATTGTAATGGACTTGAGGTATGAAAACACGTATCTGCATACTTTGATATGCTGTTTTAAATATCATTTGTAATTGTTAAATTGAAGAGGTGAACTTGCTGTATCATAAAGGTCAAAACAAATTTATGTATCCTAGGATATTTAATTTCAAAGCATATCTGCTATATGCTATATCCTATATTCCTTAAAGGCAAAATATTCAGTTTTTAATCAGCTAACTGTGTTGCAGTTGATGGCATAAATTGACATTGATGGTTGTCTTCCTGGCAGTGTCAGTGTGGAGCCCTGGAATGTCTTTAATTTTGTGTGTAGCTCATCCTGGCCTCATATATTTGCTTTAGTGTTTCTGGCTCTAGAGGGCTCTCGCTCCAGCATTACAAGACGACATGACCCAAAATCCTTGACATTCTTGAAATACTGCTATGTCCTGGTGATAGTTCTTTGTTCTTTGTTACTCTTTACTGTTCTAATCTACATATCTGCAGGCAGGCATTTCAGCCCCTCCTTACACAGAGAAAGAGAGGCTTCAGTGTAAGCAAAGAGAATCTCCTGAAACCATGGGATGAAGCAATGATTAGGAGCTCATCTACTCCGTGTCACCTGAGTGCCACCTTGACTTGGTTATGATGCACTGCCCTTTCAATGGAGAAGGTTAACTAATTACTATGACAGGTGCTTCAAATTGGGAAACCGGAAAGGTCATTGCTTCAAAGCTCAATTGTGCAAGTTAAAAAAAAAATCTAAAACCTATTTGCTGCTTATAATAATAACATATGAATTGGAGATGGCAGAAAAAGAAAAGTGTAAAATTCTCAATCCTTCCTAGTGGCTCATCAATCAATAGTGTCTAAAACTAAAACTGGATGGGCTCAGTGCTTTCCATAATGATGGTGGAACCAGAGATGCATAGCTTCCATCATTTCTATGATACCTTGTTTACCTGGAAGGTTTTATTTTTCAGATGCTTTTATGGAGTTATTTTCAAACTTTTCTAAATTTGAACATCAAAAGAGAGCACTGATTTATAATTTTTACCTTAAGAGCAAATACCAGGTATAGTCACTACATGTCTAAAGATAATACAGTGCCACTGAAAGATGTAAGAGGAAAATCTGCATTTTTTTCCTCCACGTCCTTTTGGCAAACTTAGCACTCTGTTGTAGCCCATTAAACTGTAACTTTACAATTTCTAGTATTTTAGTAAATAAAAGCTTGTGAAACCACAATACCTGGAAGTAAGTGCTCAAATATTACCTTTCTATGAATTGTAATTTAAGTTGTCACTTAAATTCTAGGTAAGACAAATGTTTTATAAAAAATATTTTAAAAAGACCAAAATTGCTGTTCATCTTTGAGAAAAATAACTCTATTATTTTCTAACTTCTCATTTTCTGAGTTAGAGGTGTTTAAGGTTGTGTTAAGATTGTGGCTGCTCGGCTGCAACATTGCACAGGAGGCAAAGAAGCCTGCTGCCAAATCTTACTACTTGTGTTCCTGCCTGGAAATCACATAGTGGAAGGCAAGAAACAGTTCAAATGGGTTGTTTTCTGGTTCCCACATATGTGCTAGCCAAGGAACACAGGTGTGCATGATCTCACACCCACATACATATGTAAATAGCTGTAACAAACAATTAAAATGAGTGTGGTTCTTCAGGAAAAACTAAACTTGAATCTGTGGTTTTCTGGTTTATACTCTTAGAAGAATGCACAAAAGTACAGAAGTTTTAGTGATGAACTTGTGTGTTCTTATAAAATGTCACTAGTGTTAGAACATTTAGCTTTCACAGTCCATCCTTTTATTTTAAATAATACTATCTTATATTTTTTCAACATTTAATTCTTATTAAAATAAAATAAGTATATTTTGATTCAGGATAACTGACCAAGGTTGTAACACATCAAGTTATCTTTACCTATTTTAGTCAACTTTACTAATTTGGACATGCACACACAAAAGAAGATTGTGGTCTAAGAGACTGCATGGGTTTAGAGAAGTAGTTACATAACACATTTAAATATTTTACCATAATCTCTTAATCACCAATTTATACTCTGACTTTTTCCTTAAAATGGCAGGATTGCAGCCACTAGGGGTCATCTATCTTAGCAAACACATTTTGTCTTTTCCTGAGTAAATATCTAAGAGTAGTATGGGTAGATCCCTCAATAACCAGATATACTGGTTTCCCATTTGAAGGTTAGCATTTAAAACTTTCTGTTAGTATAAATTAGCCATACATAAACAGTGGATCCTGTGTAATTTGTAATGTTGACATGCATATATAATAAATAGACTTGAGTCTTCTTTTTAACATACACTTCTCTGCGTCTCCACTTCATTGTTCCTTCCTTTTGTTTAAGAGTCCCCATCTAAATGTATGTCTTTTTTCATTGTGTATGTGTATCATGTTTTCTTTACTCATGCATGTGTTGTTCATTGGTGGGCATCTATGCTGATGACATAACTATCTACAGTGAGCAGTGTGTAACTGTCTAATTGAGGTTGACTTTTATTTACACAACAGGCTCACACTCAGAAACTGAATCTTCTTGTGGTCCTATTTTAACATTTTGAAGAACCTACAATATACAAATCTTCTTCCCCTGAACTGCTACCCAACACACACTCTCACCTTCATCCTCACCATTGTTTGCTTTGTTTATCTGATGGTGGATATTCTGATAGATGTGGAATAGAATCCCATCATAATTGTTATTTGGATATCCTCGATGACTAAACATTTTGAACAATTTTAATACATGTATTTACCTTTCTCCTTTTAAATTTGTCTGATTTAACACTTAGTCATTTATTGGTTGAGGCACTTACTTTTTTCTTTCCCTTTTAACTTTCTTTTTGATTCTTTGATTTTTTTATATATTCTGGGTACTATTATCACATGAATATAGTAGAGAATTCCCTTCTTTCAGGCTGTCTCTTCACTCTTGTCTTCTTTGCAGATGCTCTAGCTTTGATGTCAAAACATTTGATGATTCTTACTATAATTTCCTGAGCTATTGACACCCTCTCAAGGACAGCATTGTCTTTTCCTAGTCCATAAGTGTATTTCACAATTTTTGACCAGCCACTTCAGTGTTGCAGGTATTATTTTAAGGTCTTAGCTTATTTTTGAGTTGAGTTTTGTAGCGGGGATGTAGGGCTGGGGTTTCAATCTCACACATTGTGTGCTTAATTTTCCCAGCAACAGTTGATAAATAGCCTTACATGTTTTTAAGGTATACTTTAACACTTGTGGATTGACAGCAACATTTCATGTCATACCTGCAACGTGTCAGACTTACCAAAGCTCCATCATTTCACACACACAGATATTGGTGTCTTTCAATTTCGTTCATTCTAGTGGTGTGCCATGTTATCTCCTAAGGGCTTAATGCTAATTGACTTTATTTTGTTCCTCTTAATTTCTTCTGTTTTCAGTCATTCATGTAACATGTTTTTATAATTTTTTCAACATTGAAATTTGATAGACTTTTTTTTTGTCATTTAACTGAAGACAAAAAAGAAAACCCTTTAAATACTGAATATGTTGTCTAAAAGATACAAAATGGTGTCCTAGGATACTCATAACTTTACAGAACTAATTCCTATCAGATATCAAATTTAGTGAAAACAAGTATACTAATATTTACTCTGTAGCTTAATGTTATAGCAACTTTTGTAATGTTATAAAGATCAATCCTGTATTATTCTTTATATATTTTACCATTTTTGCTTTAACATTTAATTCATAGTTCCAGGGACTAAATATATATATGGCATAAGACAACAGTCAAGGTTTCCTGCTTTAATTGTACATAATAAGTTCTCTTGGACATTCTGACTCCATTAAATGACGTTGGCACCAGGATTAAATCACTTCAACATTGTACCTTATCTGAATGCTCATTTTTGTCACATTGATATGCATATCAATACAAAAGATGTTAAGAAAATGCAATCAGATGGCATTATCCCTTTACTTGTTATCTTTGTCAAACTCATTTCAGCTTCCAAGTTCATTTGTGCCTCAGCATACATGTTAGAACCATTTTGACAACTTGTATAAAAATGCCTGCTGGGATGCTAATTGAGACTGTAATGAATTTTTTATGTGATTTTTAGGCACTTGACAGTTGACATCTTGACGATGTCATCTTGTGAACATTTCAGATTTCTTCATTTATTAAGTGCCTCCAAATTATTTCTGGAATGTTTCATATATAAGTTAAGAAGTTTGATGTATATTTTTCATTATTGACTGGCACATGCTATTTGGCAGTGTTTTGATGGATGTCTTGTGATATTTATTACTATTTTGATTCAACTTAAAGACTTTATTCAGCTTAAGATTATTTATTGCTTCAAAGGTCAGGTAGAATTGTGTGTGTGTGTGTGTGCACCACATGAAAGTATATGTGTGTATGTATATAATTATGCTTTTCATGAGTAAGGAAAATATCCCTCCCATTCCTTTATTGTGTCACACATTATTTCTTTTCATTCTATTATAGCATTGGATAGAATTTCCATGAATGCAAACTGAAGTTATTACTCTGAAGTTTTTTTAAACATTAAATATTTCACTGTTAATTACAATATATGCAGTGGGTATATCATAACTGGTTTCAATTGACTACAAAATTTCTTTTCCTGTTACCATTTTTGAGATCTTTTATTGCAAATGTTTTTCTGACCAAGGATCTTTTATTCTTCTACTGTGAGGAACACAGTTTTGTTTTAATCTGTTAATACAGTAGATAACCTGATTTGACTTGAAAGGTTTAAACTGACCTGAAATTCTGATAATGTGCTACTAATAATGTACTACTGATAATGTTTACAAAATTTGAGTTAATACACTTAAGGAAAACTTATAGGTGAAATATGTGTGCATAATGTTCCTTTCCTTTTCTTTCTTTGTATTAAAACAATAATGGCCTCACAACCTGAACTAGAAAGTAAATTTTTGCAGTGGCACTTGCGCTTTTGTGAAAACATCATGTTTTATATGACAACTAATGACCAATAAATACATGAGATAGTCTATATAGAAAAATGTATTTTTAGTTTTATTTATATCATATATTTAGTATATATTATTTATATACCTTCCATATTCTATATTTATAAAATAAATGCATATTTAGTAGCATTAAGTAAATTACGCAAAATAAATTTCAATAACTTCATGAATGTATTTATTATTTTTGCTTTGTTTTGGTGATTGTTCTCTTACCAGGAAGGCATAGTAACCTTGTTTAAGATAAACAACTTTTATATTCAAATAATACCACATATAGAAACTTCAATTTTCTCTCAATTTTGAAATAAAAATTGTTTAAAATTTCCTGTCTCTATTATTTTCCTTTCACTTATTTGTCCGTTTGTGTTTGAACATATTTACTTTGTTTTTTTAATTTTCATTTTGAACATTAACATCATCTTTAAAGCAGGAACTAGGCAGGTCTATACCCTGTCCATATTTGAGAAATGGCACAGAGGGACTGCTACAAAAGACCTTGGATGCAAAATTCTTCCTCCATTCTGAATTGAGGGATTTGGGCTTTTCTCTGCCATTTGTATAGATAGCAATAGTTTGAATATCACTCCTAAAGAAAGTTTGCCCTGGCTTTTCTAGAATACAACACTGTTTTACTCCATGACTGCATATACTGGGTAAAAGATGTGAGGCATTCTCTGTTGCTTTATGGCTGTCTTTCTCTCCCTGTATGGTTTCACAGATACTGTTGTGGATATTCTTGCTCTTGTGCCTATCCCAGTTCCACACTCTATGTGTATTTGCTGTTTCCCATCCTATACCTTGAAAATATACTTGCATTTTTAGCTTGGTTCATAAGTATTGATCATCATGTACAATTGAAGCAGGAACCCAATATATACAATAATGCTTTGAAGGTACCTCTTTGCCTCTAGCCCAGTAAATCTCTAGTTTTTTGCTCCGCTGACCAGCTAAATCATTGGGAGTTCTACATGTCCCTCTACAGACAGTGTTGTGAGCTTTATAGCTTGTCAAGTCAGGGGTGAGAATGATCATATCAATATTTGTTCATCAGGTACTCTTCCCCATATCACCCAGGATTTCATTTAAAGTTTCTGATTGGCAACAGGATATTTTTGGCATCAATCATGGAGACTTGTAAGAGATGAATTTCTCATCTAAAAACAAAAGCCAATATAGAAATAGCCTCAGATATGGTCTTGCAGTAGATAAGGTTTGTAACTTAAATAAAACCAGAACAATAGACTTTCTTGAGCTATAATATAAGCTGTATCTCTGTAAGAGTATAATAGTATCCAATGCATATAAGCATTGTATCAAGGACTATGATCTGTAACTAAGGAAAATGAGGTTCATTGACTGGCTTCTAATATCCGGATTATTGATTGTTTGTTACTAGCAAACAATTTAAAAACTAAAGTTAACAGTCTAGAACAATAACCATTTGTCATTTGGCAGTGTCTAAAGTCCAGAAGTGCCAATGTGGCTTAAGTTGGTGGTCTGGCTCAGTCACTCCTAAGATAACAGTCATGTGTTGACTGAGATTTTATCATTTGAGAGGTTGACTTATATTACCCTATGCATTAAATTTCAAAATCTTATTAGTTTGTTTGTGGGATGGTACCTAGATTACCTCATCAGGAGAAGAATGCAAGAAAGTAGACATGACAAAATCAATGTCTTTTATAACAGCATCTCAGAAGGGACAATTTATCACTTCAAGATGTCCTATAAGTAGAGAACCCACTGTGGCACCATGTAGACAGGTCATGAATAATAGTTTGAATATATGGAAGCAGACATGGAGGCTTGCTTACATAACATCCCTTAAACAAAGAACAGTTCATATCTCCCCTCTCCACAAAATACACTGATTCCATAGTAAGTTCTCTTCAACTTTGATTACACTCTTCACATTAATACTACTTAGACTGTAGGGGAACGTACCAAATAAGTATCCAAAATTAGTCCAACATTTAAATCCTTTGTTGAAAATGCAACACCCAGTGTATATTAATTTGTTGAATATTATAACATTCCAAAATAAGAAAAACATATGCTGGTTTCTATATATTAATATATTACAACTGCAGAATTGCTATGCTAATAAATCATGGTTTAAAAAGGAGGGTTGCTTTGAGCCTCAATGGTTTATGTTCCTGAATGAAAGACACACACACACACTGCTTTTATATCTTAATATGCTCAAAGCAGCACAATAGCTGGATAACTTCCTAGCCTCGATGTTGTTAGAATATACCTCCCACTGATAATACTTACTAATTTCTATGTTCTATCTTGGCTCTCTAGACCTAGTTGAACAGTCCTCTAGGACATGTCCTCTTGTCCCCTTTGCATTGTGGCTCTGCTCCTCTCTCCTGTCCACACTTCAGGCATGATATCTCTTCCTTTCTCCTTCTCCTTGAGGTCTCAAGTCTGGGAAATGTAAACTGAACTCTCTCTCTTTCCTCCCCAGCTATTGGCTGTTGGCATCTTTATTTACCAATCAGAATTAACTGAGAGCCGAATCCCAGAAGTTACTGAAGATCCTCCCATGTAAACTAATTTGGGAGACCACATTAGCATTAGAATACAATTAGCTACACAGACCTATTTCACACTACTTGGAATGATACTTTTTGAATATTAATAAATGTAGCATTGGTTTCTTTGACTTGGAACACAGGGCTGTAGGTATTAAAGTAAATTTTATTTATTGTTTGGTAGTATAATGCATTTAACATGAAAGACTTATCAAGCAGTATTAAAATTTTTAGGATTATTATTAAATATGTATATAAAAGTGAGCTTTTCCTCTGATAATGGAATTGAACCAGATTTACTGAATAAAGAATTCATATAATTCATTTATTTCATGATGATATGGTTAAGCTTAGTCAATGAGTTAGCTGTCTTTAATTCAAGTACAGCATCAACAATATTGTTATGCAGACTACAATTTTCACTGATTAGCCAGGCATAGTGGCACAAACCTACATTCTGAAAACTTGAAAAGCAGAGGCAAGAAAATCAGGAGTTCTAAAACACCTTTGGTTACATAGGAAGATGAGATGAGACTAGACTACCTCTACCTGAGACTCTGTCTCCATAAACACAGCCAAAGATTATGATAATTTCTATACATCACATTAACTTTTTTCTAAGTATAATTAACCTCTCTTCCACTCCCCTCCGTTCTCCATTTTAGTTTTTAATAAAATTATGTTTTAAAAGATTAGTGTATTAAACTAGACAACAAATGATTGGGTTGGGGGTTCCATGTCTTGTATATTTCATTTTTGAACAGTGCCCCTCCATGTGCTCATTGCTGAATTCCATGATATAGCTTATAGTAATTTTTATAACAGAGACAGTTTCAAATTGAACAATATTATTTTTGCAATAACACATAAAATCATATTAAACTGTAGGATCACATGGGTGATTTTAAAATACTGGGGGCATTAACACAACAATTAGTAATTAAACTCAATTTTAAGAGTTTTATATTTTTATCCTAAAGTAATCCACATGATATAGAGGTATTATCAGCATTTGTCATGATTTTCTAGAAATACAGAGCCTTCGAATGGTTATTCATTGCAAATGGTATTTTTAGATTGTTCTATGTGGTATGATCTAGTTATTTCAGCAATGGCTGACTGCACACTGGAGAAGCTGAGAACCTGGTAGACTTTGGGCATGAGAATGCACGAATCAGCACTCTCTATCTGGCACTAGAGATCTGGAAGATTCCCAGAGAACTATGTTGGTTCTTAGTCCACATTGAAAACTGTATATTACTACTGAGAAGAAAATTATGATACGGAGCTAGATGTAGTTTTAAATCTTCTTACGCACACAAAAACACTAAGTACTTACAAGAGAAATGTAAATATTAAAAACATGGAACTGAATATTGGTGAAAACATATTTTATGACAAAAATACAAATTTAATTAGACAATGTGGTTATACTATACCAGCATTATGATTGAATATACGTTTTATGTGAAAAAGCTACTTAAGAAAGTTGAACATTCTCTGTTGCTTCCTGTTATTTTCCCTATAGGTGGAACAACAATATGAACTAACCAGTACCCCCAGAGCTCATGTCTCTAGCTGCATATGTAGCAGAAGATGGCCTAGTCCACCATCATTGGGAAGAGAGGCCCATTGGACTTGCAAACTTTATATGCCCCAGTACAGGGGAACGCCAGGGCTAAGAAGTGGGAGTGTGAGGATTGGGGAGCAGGGTTGCGAGAGGGTATAGGGGACTTTCTGGATAACATTTGAAATGTAAATGAAGAAAATATCTAATAAAAATTTTTAAAAAATAAAAAAAGTTGAACATTAAAATCAACATTGTGAGATGCAAGTAGAAAAGGAAATTACATTTTCCAGTGACACATCATGGCATGTGATATTTGTTTAAAATAAATTATAATTAATGTATGTCTAGAAGAAAATTATTTATTTTATATATCATATTTTATTTATGTGTTATTGATTTATTATTCATATATGTCAGATATATATCTATATAATACTTATTAATATTTACATTTCTTTCTAGTTATACTGTTATTATTTATTATTTGACTTTCATGGCTCAATATACAGAAAATTGTAAGGAAACAAAGCCATGGGTTAAAGGAAGGAGCCCTGAATATTAACTTAGTGGTAGAGATCATGGATACTGAAATCTTTGGATTCTAAATTATTGCAGGGTTGCCTGTTGTTAAAATACATCACTGAATAAAGTGTTTGTATTTTATTTGTTTTATAAGTTGGAGCACATGTAAGTCTTTGGAATATAGTATGTATTCAGGAAATGTCATTTGAATAAATAAAAATGTCCTCATTGTACATCTAATGAACCTGGAAACTACTTATAATTTGTTTGTGTGAGTGTGTACATGTGTATGAATATGTGAGCATGTCTATAAATATGTGTTCTTCTTGGTGAATTTGTGTGTGTATGTGTGTGTGTGTATTGTGAGTGATATAAAAGTATGATTTGGTTTAACTGCTATCCTTCCTCTTTGTGAATGACATTTTTATCCATAAAGGCCCATAATAAAAACATGCTTCTGTATTAAACCAATGAGGATAAAATTACTTGGTCATACTAAAAATAACGTTCTTTAACTAGAAGTATGGTAAATCCTTGGAGGGACAATATTGACAGTCCAGTGAATGACTCTATTTACTCACAGGCATACTTCATGGACTTCTGAGTGAATCATGATTTCTTCATGTTTTATTGGGATAAATTTTCTTCAAACCAAGCATTTCTTCCATTTTTACCAGTATTATTTTTCTCTGTATTCATATACAGCACAATTTATTTCTTTTAGGTGGATTTTTTCTTTTAATATACCAACAGCTTTTTCATAAAAAACCTTAAGTACAGTAATACATTGCTTTTCTCTTATTTTTTCAATAAAGTCACAGTTTAGCATAAGATGTTTTTCTAAAATATACCAGTTCATCAATATAGCTCAACTTCAGTAAATTTATAGCTCCAATTATCCTTTCTTAATATCTTCTCAGAACTTAATTTTCAGCAGACTGGAGATTATTTGGGGCATAATTTAAATAACACAATGTGATGCGTGTAATTTAAGAACATTTTGTTAGAGCATGCAGTGAGACTCCCATTTATTCTCTTGCAATGCATATAAAGGAGTAGTTTTACAATTTAAAAGCACTAGTACAATTTCTAAAGGGAAGCTCTCTCATTAGCTGGCAGATTCAAAGGCACATCAGCCATCATCATGACTCTGCAGAATACGAAGTGCGTTTTCCAGGGTTGGACACCTAGAAAAGGGCGTAGACTTTGGTATGCAAAACTGTGAAGTGCATGATCATTATTATCTTGGAAAATAAATATTATTCACAATAGACATTTCCGATTTATATTGAAAGGAATGGGATTATATCTTTCTATCCAATTTAATATTAAGGTTTGACAACATTTCAAATACCAATCATGTATTAATACTGTACCTAAAGTAACACTAAGACTTTTAAAATTAGTTTTGAATTGTTACACAAAGTGATTGACATCATTATGGAACTACATGCATGTATGCCATTATATTCTCTTTTTGATTTTTTTTTTCATTTTACCTCTCCCCTTCAACCCCTCTTGCTCATGTCTTGTAGATCCCTTCCTCTTTCCAAATAGTCTTTCCTATTGAACTCACATGATAGAAATTTTGTTACTTTCTGGTTTTGTCCCTCTACCTTAATATATACTAATTCTCTCTGTGATCTCATTTATATTGGTATCTACACACACACACACACACACACACACACACACACACACACACACACTTAAATTAAGATTCCACATATTGTTCAGTCTCTGTGAGCTCCCATAGGCTCAGGTTAGTTGACTCTATAGGTCGTGTGCTGCCCTTAACCAGCTCATGAAGAATGAACTTCCAACCAAAGAGCATGCAAAGGCTGTACATAGCCCCCCGCCCTACATATTTGTAGCAGTTGTGTAACTTGGAGTTCATGTGGGTACCCTAACAGTTGGAACAGGGGGACTGTGTCTGACTCTGTTGCCTGCCATTGTATCCCCATCCCCTTACTAGACTGCTACTTTGGGCCCCAGTGAGAGAGGATGTGCTTAGTCCTGCTTAGAGTTGGTGTCTCAGGGTGAAGTAGTATCCAAGAGTGAATTCCCCTTCTTAGAGGAAGAATCTGTAAGGTTGAGACTGGGAAGAGAGGAAAAAAGGGTGTGTGTGATGGAGTTTAAAGTGGATAAATAAATAAAATAAAATAAAATAAAATAAATAATAAATTCCACACATGAAAGAAGAACATGTACTATGTTTCTTTCTCAATCTGTCTTATGTCACTTGACTCAATGACATGCTATGATATTTCTTCTGGCTGGATTATGATGTCTCCTGCCTATTGTCCCAGTACCCATATTGTAGAAGCAGACATATTGTCACAAATATGAGGCCTGCAAGATCTGTGTGACAATTACTCAGCCACCCTGGTCTACTTGGGAAGACCCCGTGTCTCTACAAGAATTTGTCACTTTTACAGTAAATGGTACTCAGTTTCTGTAGGATGATTGTTGATATTCTTAGAGATCTTCAGCTGTGAGTTTTCACTATAATCCAGCACAGACCAGAGAACCTTCTTTCGTTTTAGATACTTGTCCCAATTTGTTTTCAATACTTCATTTAGTTTAATGTTAACCAAGAAAGGTTTCATTACAGAGTAACCAAACGAGGCAAACAGAAAATTATAAATGTAGAAACATAAACACAACTCTCTGGTTGGTTCCAAGGACCATTCTCCGTCCCTTCTGATTTTCTTGGTAGAAATGAAAACCATGAGGCACAGGGAAGTTCATTTGGTCTGTGTAGCTTTTCTTTGCAAAATTGCATTAAACTTCATCATTTACTCTCCATCACAAAAATTCTCCTTTAAGCCTCCATATCTGTTTAGTGAATTTGACAATCAACCCCCACCCCATGTACTTTCAAATGTAACTAGCTAAATATTTTTCTATTGTTGTTGTTATAATTTGCTCTCTTTGGAATTTTCACTGCATTATCATTACATCTGATGTCCTTAGGTATCTGACATTTTAAATAGTCCTTTACTCTGTTCTAAACTTTTGTGGTTGAGGAGGAAGACATTCCAGAGCCTTTTTTGCATGCTAAGCAAGCTGTCTAGCACAGAGAAATATATGTAGCTTTTGTGTTTTGGATATCACCCTTGTGTTTGAATGTAGCTCCGACTAACTTTAAACTTGGGATTCTCGTGTCTCAGCTTCCTGACAGCTGATATTACCAGTCTATGACATCATGCCTGCCATAAAATCATTTTAAAGATTATTTGAAACATTGAACTTGGGTGTGTTTCGGAGATATTACTATACATATTTTGTATAAGTCTTTTATAAATGCATCTTTTACTTTTTGTATATCATTTGCCCGGGAATTAAATTTCTAGGCTGCTGTTAAATTTTAATGGCAAAATGCTAATCCTGTCTAGAGTGATGTGTCTCTGTACATTCCCACCAGTCATGCAGGGAAATTCTCATTACCCATTTTCTTATCAGAACTTTGTTAGATCATAAAACTAATTTTAAATGTTCTGGAGGTTCATAGAGGAACCAATGCTATGATTTTAAGTTGAATGTCTCCTAAAACTAATTATAGTTGGGGTTAACTATTACTTTGAATATCAATTCAGGGCTTTTGCCTAAAATTTATTTTGTTGCCTATTGTTTTATTTTATGAACTAATTTATATAATATATAACTTCCTTTTCTTATTAAAGCATTGTTATTATCATTTTCTAGGTTAAGTCAGAATTTCATAGTCTCAATACTCTTTTCTATAAGGATGAATTTTAATATTAATGAAAATCAATTGATCAACCTTTGAAAATGGCTCACAACATTTTGTATCATTTTTTTTTAAATTCTTTGCTTCATGAGATAAGGCTCAATGGTAGAACACTTGGATAATTCATGGGAAGCCATGTATTAAATTACTAGCATTCAAAAATAAATAATAAACTTTAAAATTTTAAGTGTGATTGATCTTATTATAAGGGCATAAAGATAATTTTCTCATTTAAAAGTTCTTTGGGCTAGAGACATGTCTCAGTGTTTAAGAGGTCTCTTCCACAGGCCCTGAGTTTGATTCTCACCACCAATGTGGTAATCACTTAACATTTGTCCCAGGAGATCTGAGGTATTTATTCTTCTAGTATTTGTGGAACTGTGCACACAATTGGTGCAGAGTCACAGGAGCAGGCAGAACACACATTCACATAAAAATTATTTCAATGGGTCAAGGAAGGCAGGAGAAAACTTCTTTTAGTCTATAGTGGTTAATATTGTCAGGATCTAGAGTAACCTAGGAGACAGAAATCTATATGTGATTTTGAGAGTGTTTCTGGATTAAGTTAAGTGATGAAAGGTTACACTTCCCCATTATATTTCATATTAATTGGGGTTTAATTCATAGATTTTTGAGTCAATTTTAAAATGATTGCTTATTTTCTTTATGTACTCAATAACTTTGAAGTGAAAATCTATTTTAGTTTGGGAAATAATTCCTATCTATGTTGAGATGACCCTTGAGGTAATCTAGGTGTTATACTAACAAAGCTTTCTCTTCACTGGCCTGGTCCATCCCATCCTACTCTGTTCCTCTGTTCCCTTTGGCAATTACAGTTGGTTATGCAGTTATAGTAATCTTACCTAGTGTTACTTCGATATGTATGTTTGGCAGTGTGTACACATATGCCTGTGTGTGATTGTGTGTTATGCAGGTGTATGTTGGTATATGTATATTTGACTGTAGGTATATGTTTTTTATGTCTACATGTATATATATATATATATATATATATATATATATATATATATATATAATTTGCTGTTGCATTTGCCCAATGAGATTTAAATATCAACAATTTTATTGTTCTTAAGTATCTATTAAGTTCTTTCAATCAATCTTTCATTTTTCACTTTTTGATTTATATATGACCTCTCCTCTCTCTCTCTCTCTCTCTCTCTCTCTCTCTCTCTCTCTCTCTCTCAATGTTTAAAGATATTTTGGATTGTATGGAAATCTCAGTGTATAAGTAAGTTATACTAACTGCATAACTTCAGCTTCTATCAGATGAGTGTTCCTTTGTGTCTGGATAAATGGAGTCTCCTCAGCTTACTCAGGAACTGGGCTAGCTGTGCATGCTATCTGGGATTCTGCTGTTCTTGAGTCTTTCTTCATTCCTTGAACACTTGAATCCACCTAGGCTTAAGGTTAATGGCAGCTTTCACTTGCCTTTATCATATGATGCCTTCTCATAACTACAAAAGTTTGTGAATTTCTGAAGCAGGACTGTCAATATAATATTTATGAGCCTGATGTAATTGTCTCAGAGGCTTATTGCTGAATAAACTCACCCTTTCTAGTTCTTTCTGAACTCAGGATGACTGAATCAATTCAGCTGTCCTGGCTAAAACTTCTCTCCAAGCAGATTATTCTATCTGGCTTCTCTCACCTTCTCACTGAATTGTTCTGTTGACCTCAGACTAATTCTGGCAATCTGTTCTAATCTACTAACTCCTATTTATTCTATGGCTTCTACTGCTTCCACTGACCTGACCTGCAATACATGAAATTACAAACTCAATTCAACTATACTGCACTGCTCTGACTCCCACCTCACTGGCTCTCTCTTTCTCTCTGCCTGCTCTTAAATAGCTTCTCTTTCCTCTGCCTTTCTCTTGAGAGTTGAGCATCTCCTATCTCTGACTCATTCTGTCAAATTGTTCTATGATTTGTCACTTTGTCTGCCGCTCAATTACATGTCACTTTCAAGCAGGACTACTTCCTTCAACAAACTAATTTTGCCTTAAAAGTTTGTACTAAGGGCATGTCTGTACTCTAGCCAGATAATACTGTAATCCAGAGCATTATTCATTCCAGGGGGATAGTATCTTTGAATGCAATCCATTGCCAGAGCAGCCATGTCACTGGATTATAATTCCTCTACATAGACATCCATAATTCATTAACCACAGGAAAATTTGATAGAACAAATGTACCATAGGAGAATTAGCTGCAAATCCAAAGCTTTTTGTTTGTTTGTTTTAACTTTCCAAGTTGTGTAAAGGCAAGTATCACTGTCCATGGTTCAAAATAAATCCCATAGTTAGGAGGAGAAAATTATCCTAGGAAAGATTTTTCTCTGTGAATTTTCACCTTATGTAATTTTGATTTTCTCCATCACTATCTTATGTCTTTAGTAACACAGTCTGCAACATTTGCATAATGTTTTACTTAATGGCTTTCTGAAAATGATACTTTATAACTTTTAACATGATAACAAGAAGCATATTATCTTAATAATGTAGCACAGTGGGTTTATTTAAATGTTTACATAGATAGCCATTAATTTATCATAAACATAAGAACTTCTACATTAAAGGAGCTTGAGTTATTCTACTTGGTGTGTTTTACAATAAATTCAAAATAAAATATCAATTTATTAACATGTATGAGCGTGTGTCCACATTATGAACATACCAGTTCAAAAACACAGGCTAACTAGTTAGAAAATTATCAGACCCTTTACATACAAAACAGATATTTGTAACATAATATAAATATTTAGGTTAAAGGTTAGTTCAAAATTTACCAATAGACATGGAAATATTATTTATTCATTTTAATTTACAAGAAGAAAATAATCTATTAAGTAATAAGATGGAGGCCTATGGCTCTCAGACTAATCAAAATTCTGAAGTTAAAAGAATCCTAATATATTCTTAATTTAAAAATAAATTTAAGCAATAACAAGAATGTTATTACCAACTACTCAGAAATGTTTTATTTACAGACAGATTGTCAAGAAATAACACACAATGGCCACACTGTGACAAGAGGCTAAGGTACTTATAAGAAGCTAAGAAAGGATACTACTCTGGCGTGCACTAATCCAGCCTGGCATAAACATTGAAGAATTAATTTATTTAAAGTTAACAATCACCCTTCCTGCAGCACCAGGGTCCCTGGCCTGGGGAGTCTCAAGACATCCACAAGGACCCACACAGCATCCGCCACGGGATCCTAAGACCTCTGGTGAGTGGAACACAGTGCCTGCTCCAATCCAATCGCTCGGGACCTGAGACTGCATTAATTAAGGAAGCAGATAACCTGGCCTGATCCAGGGCTCAAGTCCCTTCCTGCCCACTGCATCAACAGGGTCCCTGGCCTGGGGAGTCTCCAGACACACACAAGGACCCACAAAGGATCCGCCACAGGATCCTAAGACCTCTGGTGAGTGGAACACAACTTCTGCAAGGAGGCATGTTCAAACACCAGATATCTGGGCACCTTCCCTGCAAGAGGAGAGCTTGCCTGCAGAGAGTACTCTGACCACTGAAACTAAGGATAGAGCTAGTCTCCCAGGTATGCTGATAGACGCTAACATAATCACCTGAGGAACAAGCTCTAACCAAAGACAACTATAACAACTAGCTCCAGAGAATACCAGATGGCGAAAGGCAAACATAAGAATCCTACTAACAGAAATCAAGACCACTCACCATCATCAGAACACAGCACTCCCACCCCACCTAGTCCTGGGCACCCCAACACAACCGAAAAGCTAGACCTGGATTTAAAAGCATATCTCATGATGATGGTAAAGGACATCAAGAAGGACTTTAATAACTCACTTAAAGAAATACAGAAGAACACTGCTAAAAAGTTACAAGTCCTTAAAGAAAAACAGGAAAACAAAACCAAACAGGTAGAAGTCCTTATAGAAAAACATGAAAACACATCCAAACAGGTGATGGAAATGAACAAAACCATACTAGACCTAAAAAGGGAAGTAGACACAATAAAGAAAACCCAAAGTGAGGCAACGCTGGAGATAGAAACCCTAGGAAAGAAATCTGGAACCATAGACGCGAGCATCAGCAACAGAATACAAGAGATGGAAGAGAGAATCTCAGGTGCAGAAGATTCCATAGAGAACATCGGCACAACAATCAAAGATAATACAAAACGCAAAAAGATCCTAACTCAAAACATCCAGGAAATCCAGGACACCATGAGAAGACCAAACCTACGGATAATAGGAGTTGATGAGAATGAAGATTTTCATCTTAAAGGGCCGGCAAATGTCTTCAACAAAATTATAGAAGAAAACTTCCCAAACCTAAAGAATGACATGCCCATGACATACAAGAAACCTACAGAACTCCAAATAGACTAGACCAGAAAAGAAATTCCTCTCAACACATAATAACCAGAACAACAAATGCACTAAATAAAGAGAGAATATTAAAAGCAGTAAGGGAGAAAGGTCAAGTAACATATAAAGGAAGGCCTATCAGAATTACACCAGACTTTTCACCAGAGACTATGAAAGCCAGAGGAGCCTGGACAGATGTTATACAGACACTAAGAGAACACAAATGCCAGCCCAGGCTACTATACCCGGCCAAACTATCAATTACCATAGATGGAGAAACCAAAGTATTCCACGACAAAACCAAATTCACACATTATTTTTCCACGAATCCAGCCCTTCAAAGGATAATAACAGAAAAAAAAAAACAATATAAGGATGGAAATCACACCCTAGAAAAAGCAAGAAAGTAATCCCTCAACAAACCAAAAAGAAAACAGCCACAAGAACAGAATGCCAACTCAACAAAAATAAAAGTAAGCAACAATTACTTTTCCTTAATATCTCTTAATATCAATGGACTCAATTCCCCAATAAACTACATAGACTTACAGACTGGCTACACAAACAGGACCCAACATTCTGCTGCTTACAGGAAACCCATCTCAGGGAAAAAGACAGACACTACCTCAGAGTGAAAGGCTGGAAAACAATTTTCCAAGCAAATGGTCTGAAGAAACAAGCTGGAGTAGCCATTCTATTATCGGATAAAATCAACTTCCAACCCAAAGTTATCAAAAAAGACAAGGAGGGACACTTCATACTCATCAAAGGTAAAATCTTCCAAGAGGAACTCTCAATTCTGAATATCTATGCCCCAAATGCAAGGGCAGCCACATTCATTAAAGACACTTTAGTGAAGCTCAAAGAACACATTGCACCTCACACAATAATAGTGGGATACTTCAACACACCACTTTAATCAATTGACAGATCATGGAAACAGAAACTAAACAGGGACACAGTGAAACTAACAGAAGTTATGAAACAAATGGACCTGACAGATATCTACAGAACATTTTAGCCTGAAACAAAAGGATGTACTTTCTCTCAGCACCTCACGGGACCTTCTTCAAAATTGACCATATAATTGGTCATAAAACAGGCTTCAACAGATACAAAAATATTGAAATTGTCCCATGCATCCTATCAGACCACCATGGACTAAGGCTGATCTTCAATAACAACATAAATAAGGGAAAGCCAACATTCACGTGGAAACTGAACAACACTCTTCTCAATGATACCTTGGTCAAGGAAGGAAAAAAGAAAGAAATTAAAGACTTTTTAGAGCTTAATGAAAATGACACCACAACATACCCAAACCTATGGGACACAATGAAAGCATTTCTAAGAGGGAAACTCATAGCTCTGAGTGCCTCCAAGAAGAAACTGAAGAGAGCACACACTAGCAGCTTGACAACACATCTAAAAGCTCTAGAAAAAAGGAAGCAAATTCACCCAAGAGGAGTAGACGGCAGGAAATATCAAACTCAGGAGTGAAATCAACCAAGTGGAAACAGGAAGAACTATTCAAAGAATTAACCAAACGAGGAGTTGGTTCTTTGAGAAAATCAACAAGATAGATAAACCCTTAGCTAGACTCACTAGAGGGCACAGGGACAAAATCCTAATTAACAAATTCAGAAATGAAAAGGGAGACATAACAACAGATCCTGAAGAAATCCAAAACACCATCAGATCCTTCTACAAAAGGCTATACTCAACAAAACTGGAAAACCTGGACGAAATGGACAAATATCTAGACAGATACCAGGTACCAAAGTTAAATCAAGATCAAGTTAATGATGTAACCAGTCCCATATCCCCTAAAGAAATAGAAGCAGTCATTAATAGTCTCCCAGCCAAAAAAAGCCCAGGACCAAATGGGTTTATTGCAGAGTTCTACCAGACCTTCAAAGAAGATCTAATTCCAGTTCTGCACAAAGTATTCCACAAAATATAAGTAGAGGGAACTCTACGCAGCTCATTCTATGAAGCCAAAATTACTCTGATACCTAAACGACAGAAAGACACAACAAAGATAGAGAACTTCAGACCAATTACTCTTTTGAATATCGATGCAAAAATACTCAATAAAATTCTCGCCAACTGAATCCAAGAACACATTAAAGCAATCATCCATCCTGACCAAGTAGGTTTAATTCCAGGGAAGCAGGGATGGTTTAATATAGGAAAATCCATCAGTGTAATCCATTATATAAACAAACTCAAAGACAAAAACCACATGATCATCTCACTAGATGCAGAAAAAGCATTCGACAAGATCCAACACCCATTCATGATAAAAGTCTTGGAAAGATCAGGAATACAAGGCCCATACCTAAACATGATAAAAGCAATCTACAGCAAACCTGTAGCCAACATCAAAGTAAATGGTGAGAAGCTTGAAGCAATCCCACTAAAATCAAGGACTAGACAAGGCTGCCCACTCTCTCCCTACCTATTCAACATAGTACTTGAAGTCCTAGCCAGAGCAATTCGACAACAAAAGGAGATCAAGGGGATACAAATTGGAAAAGAAGAAGTCAAAATATCACTTTTTGCAGATGATATGATAGTATATATAAGTGACCCTAAAAATTCCACCAGAGAACTCCTAAACCTGATAAACAGCTTCGGTGAAGTAGCTGGATATAACATTAACTCAAACAAGTCAATGGCCTTTCTCTACACAAGAATAAACAAGCTGAAAAAGAAATTAGGGAAACAACACCCTTCCCAATAGTCACAAATAATATAAAATATCTTAGCGTGACTGTAACTAGGGAGTGAAAGATCTGTATGATAAGGACTTCAAGTCTCTGAAGAAATAAATTAAAAAAGATCTCAGAAGATGGAAAGATCTCCCATGCTCATGGATTGGCAGGATCAACATTGTAAAAATGGCTATCTTGCCAAAAGCAATCTACAGATTCAATGCAATCCCTATCAAAATTCCAACTCATTTCTTCAAGGAATTAGAAAGGGAAATGTGCAAATTCATCTGGAAGAACAAAAAACCTAGGATAGCAAAAACTGTTCTCAAGGAAAAAAGTACCTCTGGTGGAATCACCATGCCTGACTTAAAGCTTTACTACAGAGCAATTATGATAAAAACTGCATGGTACTGGTATAGTGACAGACAAGTAGACCAATGGAATAGATTTGAAGACCCAGAAATGAACCCACACACCTATGGTCACTTGATCTTCGACAAGCGAGCTAAAACCATCCAGTGGAAGAAAGACAGCATTTTCAACAATTGGTGCTGGTACAACTGGTTGTTATCATGTAGAAGAATGCGAATCGATCCATACTTATCTCCTTGAACTAAGGTCAAATCTAAGTGGATCAAGGAACCTCACATAAAACCAGAGACACTGAAACTTATACAGGAGAAAGTGGGGAAAAGCCTTGAAGATATGGGCACAGGGGAAAAATTCCTGAATAGAACAGCAATGGCTTGTGCTGTAAGATCGAGGATTGACAAATGGGACCTCATGAAACTGCAAAGCTTCTGCAAGGCAAAAGACACCATCAATAAGACAAAAAGGCCACCAACAGATTGGGAAAAGATATTTACCTATCTTAAATCAGATAGGGGACTAATATCCAATATATATAAAGAATTCAAGAGGGTGGACTCCAGAAAATCAAATAACCCCCTTAAAAGATGGGGCTCAGAGCTAGACAAAGAATTCTCACCTGAGGAATACGAATGGCTGAGAAGCACCTGAAAAAATGTTCATCATCCTTAATCAACAGAGAAATGCAAATCAAAACAACCGTGAGATTCCATCTCACACCAGTCTGAATGGCTAAGATCAAAAATTCAAGTGACAGCAGATGCTGGTGAGGATGTGGAAAAAGAGGAACACTCCTCCATTGTTGGGTGGATTGCAAGCTTGTACAACCACTCTGGAAATCAGTCTGGCAGTTCCTCAGAAAATTGGACATAGTACTACAGGATGATCCCACAATACCTCTCCTGGGCATATATCCAGAAGATGTCCCATTGGGTAAGAAGGACACATGCTCCACTATGTTCATAGCAGCCTTATTTATAATAGCCAGAAGTTAGAAAGGACCCAGGTGCCCCTCAACAGAGGAATGGATACAAAAAATGTGGTACAGTTACACAATGGAGTACTACTTAGCTATTAAAAAGAATGAATTTGTGAAATTCCTAGGCAAATGCTTGGACCTGGAGGGCATCATCCTGAGTGAGGTAACACAATCACAAAAGAACTCAAATGGTATGTACTCACTGATAAGTGGATATTAGCCCAGAAACTTAGTATAGTGAGATATAAGGTACAATTTGCTAAACACAAAAAACTGAAGAAGAACGAAGACCAAAGTGTGAACACTTTGCCCCTTCTTAGAATTGGAAACATTCACCCATGGAAGGAGTTACAGAGACAAAGTTTGGAGCTGAGACAAAAGGATTGACCATCTAGAGACTTCCATATCCAGGGATCCATCCCATAATTAGCCTCCAAATGATGACACCACTGCATACACTAGCAAAAGTTTGTTGCAAGGACCGTGATATAGCTATTTCTTGTGAGACTAGGCCAGGGCCTAGCAAACACAGAAGTGGATGCTCACAGTCAACTATTGGATGGATCACAGTGCCCCCAATGGTGGAGCTAGAGAAAGTATCCAAGGAGCTAAAGAGATCTGCAACCCTGTAGGTGCAACATTATGAACTAACCAGTACCCTGGAGCTCTTGACTCTAGCTGCATATGTATCAAAAGATGTCCTAGTCGGCCATCACTGGAAAGAGTTGCCCATTGGACAGGCAAACTTTATATGGAACCATAAAACTCCAGGGAACTCCAGGGCCAAAAAATGGGAATGGGTGGGTACGGGAGTGGGGGGGGGTCTTTTGGGATAGCATTGGAAATGTAATTGAGTAAAATATGTAAAAAAAAAAGTTAACAATCTTGCCTAGAGCAAGGTGTAAGGCACAGACCAATATTTAATGCTATTTTCTGACTCCTGCATGTACAGTATGACATGCAGCCACCCACATTCACACACATACAAATATACACATATGTATAAAGATTCTGTAAAGACAATATTGGCTCATGAATCTAACACTGCTTCAATAACTACTCTTTAAGATATGACTAATTCTCTTCTTTTGTCAACTATAAATTCTTCTATTATTTTCTCCCCAACTAATTGATAATTGATGAAAAAATACAAACTAGAAGCAATGTTTGCCAAATACAACTCCTGTGAAAGATGATACAGTAGATGAACTATAGCAATCACAGAAAGCCACAATTCATGTGATATCACTGTCCCTAGGGAAGTGGATATCATGCTGACATGACAAACTCAATTACCACTTATATTTAATAACATCTTGAGATCTGAGATGTGTCCCTTGTCTTTTTATTGATTTATGTGAAGTTCTTCTGCCTCCCATCTCACTGAATGTGCCCAGTGAGATAGGAAGTCAGAGAGCTAAAATTAAGGCTGAACAAAGATTGTATCTTTCCTCTGTTTTGTGGAGTTTTAATTCTACTGCCTTTCCCCTTGGTCAGCTGCCCTACCAGTCCCTTCCAGCTTGGGTGCCAACTGTTGCTTTTTGTTTTAGTTCTACTGCCTTTAGCTTTGGACAGGCTGCCCTACTTGCCCCCTCTTGGCTTCCCTTTTGTTCTACCAGCTTTTGCTCCAAGAGGTGACTAAGCTACCAGCTCCCACTTGAGATCTTTGAATCTGTGGATAAAACACACACACACACACACACACACACACACACACACACACACACACACACACACACCACACCACACACACACTTTGTTACTTTCAACTTGCTTTCTAGGCAGAATTGCTAGGTATTAATAGCACTTGCCTGTAAAAGCATGCCCTTACCAATTTATTTTCTGTCTCTCCTCTTGCCCTAAACTTCAGTGGGTAGTCCCACCTAGACCCTGCCAAACATCCTTGGCCACTTACCTGTAGTGGAGGCCACAGGCCCCAGCTCCCCCCTGAGACCTCACATGGTTGCTGTGTTCTTCTTCCTCTAAAACATGGCAGAAGAAACCTCTCTCTTTCCCTATGTCTGCCTTTCCTTCCCGAGACCTGGAAGTTCCTGTACCTCTGCAATTGGCCCCTGGCTTTCTTTTTTTTTTTTTTTTTTCCTTTTCCATTTTTTATTAGGTATGCTGCATATGTATCAAAAGATGGCCCCTGGCTTTCTTTACTGACAAATCAAGAACCAATAGGGGAACAAGACCTTAGTATAAAGACCTCCCTCTACACTCCTCATCTAGAACAAAATGCAACTACACAATGTAATTATCGTCTGAATAACTTCAGGTATTCACTGTGGGATTCTTCCCTGAGTCCTTCTTTCCACGGTTGATGACAGTATAATCCTTACACTACCCTGCATCCTTATCCTGAGAGGTGAACAGAGAGCTAGGGACTGTAGCAAGTCTGAACAGAGTTTGAACAAATAGTGCCATTAGGGAACAGACTACACAAGGACTTCTGAGCTTCTAATGAACAAGGTTTGGAAACTCACAATGATGTAGGCTGAAGGACTAAAGCTGAAGAGAGATGGTTCTACCATGGCATATTATAAATGACCTGAAGAACTTAAGAATTTTAGATTTTGAAGACTAGAGAAATGACTCTGTGGTTGCAAGTACTTGCTAATCTTACAAAAGACTAGGTTTGTCTCTTAGAGCCCACATTGTGCTACATCACCACCTGTACCTACAGCTCCAGGGGATTTGATACCCTCCTCTGGCCTCTGTGGATAAAAGGCTTGCACAGGATGTCATATAGGCAAACATTCACATCATAAAATAAGAATAAATTTAAACGAAAATAGAAAGAAATTTGGATTCTATAACCTGTGAAATGATAAACTATAAGTGTATTTAATATTTTGGTAATTTAATTTCAAATTATTTTAAATATTGAGGTTCAAGATCTAAGTGGATTAGGAAATAATGAAAACTAGATGCTTTATTAAAAGAGAACTTAGAACAATGCCAAAGAATCTATATGCAAAAAATTAAAAGATGGCACATTTCCTACAATGCCAAAGAATTTTATTCCATTTTTTAATTAGGTATTTAGGTCATTTACATTTCCAATGCTATACCAAAAGTCCCCCATACCCACCCACCCCCACTCCCCTAACCACCCACTCCCCCTTTTTGGCCCTGGCATTCCCCTGTACTGGGGCATATAAAGTTTGCATGTCCAATGGGCCTCTCTTTCCAGTGATGGCCGACTAGGCCATCTTTTGATACATATGCAGCTAGAGTCAAGAGCTCTGGGGTACTGGTTAGTTCATAATGTTGTTCCACCTATAGGGTTGCAGATCCCTTTAGCTCCTTGGGTACTTTTTCTACCTCCTCCATTGGGAGCCCAGTGATCCATCCATTAGCTGACTGTGAGCATCCACTTCTGTGTTTGCTAGGCCCCAGCATAGTCTCACAAGAGACAGCTACATCTGGGTCCTTTCCATAAAATCTTGCTAGTGTATGCAATGGTGTCAGCCTTTGGATGCTGATTATGGGGTGGATCCCTGGATATGGCAGTCTCTACATGGTCCATTCTTTCGTCTTAGCTTCAAACTTTGTCTCTGTAGCTCCTTCCATGGGTGTTTTGTTCCCACTTCTAAGGAGGGGCATAGTGTCCACACTTCAGTCTTCATTTTTCTTGAGTTTCATGTGTTTAGGAAATTGTATCTTATATCTTGGGTATCCTAGGTTTTGGGCTAATATCCACTTATCAGTGAGTACATATTGTGTGAGTTCCTTTGTGAATGTGTTACCTCACTCAGGATGATGCCCTCCAGGTCCATCCATTTGGCTAGGAATTTCATAAATTCATTCTTTTTAATAGCTGAGTAGTACTCCATTGTGTAGATGTACCACAATTTCTGTATCCATTCCTCGGTTGAGGGGCATCTGGGTTCTTTCCAGCTTCTGGCTATTATAAATAAGGCTGCTATGAACATAGTAGAGCATGTGTCCTTCTTACCAGTTGGGGCATCTTCTGGATATATGCCCAGGAGAGGTATTGCTGGATCCTCCGGTAGTACTATGTCCAATTTTCTGAGAAACCACCAGACTGATTTCCAGAGTAGTTGTACAAGCCTGCAATCCCACCAACAATGGAGGAGTGTTCCTCTTTCTCCACTTCCACGCCAACATCTGCTGTCACCTGAATGTTTGATCTTAGCCATTCTGACTGGTGTGAGGTGGATTCTCAGGGTTCTTTTGATTTGCATTTCCCTGATGATTAAGGATGTTGAACATTTTTTCAGGTGCTTCTCTGCCATTCGGTATTCCTCAGGTGAGAATTCTTTGTTCAGTTCTGAGCCCCATTTTTTAATGGGGTTATTTGATTTTCTGAAGTCCACCTTCTTGAGTTCTTTATATATGTTGGATATTAGTCCCCTATCTGATTTAGGATAGGTAAAGATCCTTTCCCAATCTGTTGGTGGTCTTTATGTCTTATTGACTGTGTCTTTTGCCTTGCAGAAACTTTGGAGTTTCATTAGGTCCCATTTGTCAATTCTCGATCTTACAGCACAAGCCATTACTGTTCTGTTCAGGAATTTTTCCCCTGTGCCCATATCTTCAAGGCTTTTCCCCACTTTCTCCTGTATAAGTTTCAGTGTCTCTGGTTTTATGTGAAGTTCCGTGATCCACTTAGATTTGACCTTAGTTCAAGGAGATAAGTATGGATCGATTCCCATTCTTCTACATGATAACAACCAGTTGTTGTGCCAGCACCATTTATTGAAAATGCTGTCTTTCTTCCACTAGATGGTTTTAGCTCCCTTGTCGAAGATCAAGTGATAATAGGTGTGTGGGTTCATTTCTGGGTCTTCACTTCTATTCCATTGGTCTACTTGTCTGTCTCTATACCAGTACCGTGCAGTTTTTATCACAATTGCTCTGTAGTAAAGCTTTAGGTCAGGCATGGTGATTTCACCAGAGGTTCTTTTATCCTTGAGAAGAGTTTTTGATATACTAGGTTTGTTATTCCAGATGAATTTGCAAATTGCTCCTTCTAATTCGTTGAAGAATTGAGTTGGAATTTTGATAGGGATTGCATTGAATCTGTAGATTGCTTTTGGCAAGATAGCCATTTTTACAATGTTGATCCTGCCAATCCATGAGCATGGGAGAGCTTTCCATCTTCTGAGATCTTCTTTAATTTCTTTCTTCAGAGACTTGAAGTTTTTATCATACAGATATTTCACTTCCTTAGTTAGAGTCACGCCAAGATATTTTATATTATTTGTGACTATTGAGAAGGGTGTTGTTTCCCTAATTTCTTTCTCAGCCTGTTTATTCTTTGTATAGAGAAAGGCCATTGACTTGTTTGAGTTTATTTTATATCCAGCTACTTCACCGAAGCTGTTTATCAGGTTTAGGAGTTCTCTGGTGGATTTTTTAGGGTCACTTATATATACTATCATATCATCTGCAAAAAGTGATATTTTGACTTCCTCTTTTCCAAGTTGTATCCCCTTGATCTCCTTTTGTTGTCGAATTGCTCTGGCTAGGACTTCAAGTACTATGTTGAATAGGTAGGGAGAGAGAGGGCAGCCTTGTCTAGTCCTTGATTTTAGTGGGATTGCTTCAAGCTTCTCACCATTTACTTTGATGTTGGCTACTGGTTTGCTGTAGATTGCTTTTATCATGTTTAGGTATGGGCCTTGAGTTCCTGATCTTTCCAAAACTTTTATCATGAATGGGTGTTGGATCTTGTCAAATGCTTTTTCTGCACCTAACGAGATGATCATGTGGTTTTTGTCTTTGAGTTTGTTTATATAATGGATTACATTGATGGATTTTCATATATTAAACCATCTCTGCATCCCTGGAATAAAACCTACTTGGTCAGGATGGATGATTACTTTAATGTGTTCTTGGATTCGGTTAGCAAGAATTTTATTGAGGATTTTTGCAGAGATATTCATAAGAGAAATTGGTCTGAAGTTCTCTATCTTTGTTGGATCTTTCTGCGGTTTAGGTATCAGAGTAATAGTGGCTTCATAAAATGAGTTGGATAGAGTACCTTCTACTTCTATTTTGTGAAATAGTTTGTGCAAAACTGGAATTAGATCTTCTTTGAAGGTCTGATAGAACTCTGCACTAAACCCATCTGGTTCTGGGCTTTTTTTTTTTTTTTTGCTGGGAGACTATTAATAACTGCTTCTATTTCTTTAGGAGTTATGGGACTGTTTAGATGGTCAACTTGATCCTGATTCAACTTTGGTACCTGGTATCTGTCCAGAAATTTGTCCATTTCATACAGGTTTTCCAGTTTTGTTGAGTATAGCCTTTTGTAGAAGGATCTGATGGTGTTTTGGATTTCTTCAGGATCTGTTGTTATGTCTCCCTTTTCATTTCTGAATTTGTTAATTAGGATTTTGTCCCTGTGCCCTCTAGTGAGTCTAGCTAAGGGTTTATCTATCTTGTTGATTTTCTCAAAGAACCAACTCCTCATTTGGTTAATTCTTTGAATAGTTCTTCCTGTTTCCACTTGGTTGATTTCACCCCTGAGTTTGATTATTTCCTGCCTTCTACTCGTCTTGGGTGAATTTTCTTCCTTTTTTTCTAGAGCTTTTAGATGTGTTGTCAAGCTGCTAGTATGTGCTCTCTCCTGTTTCTTCTTGGAAGCACTCAGAGCTATAAGTTTCCCTCTTAGAAATGCTTTCATTGTGTCCCATAGGTTTGGGTATGTTGTGGCTTCATTTTCATTAAACTCTAAAAAGTCTTTAATTTCTTTCTTTATTCCTTCCTTGACCAAGGTATCATTGAGAAGAGAGTTGTTCAGTTTCCACGCGAATGTTGGCTTTCCCTTATTTATGTTGTTATTGAAGATCAGCCTTAGGCCATGGTGGTCTGATAGGATGGATGCATGGGACAATTTCAATATTTTTGTATCTGTTGAGGCCTGTTTTGTGACCAATTATATGGTCAATTTTGGAGAAGGTCCCGTGAGTTGCTGAGAAGAAGGTATATCCTTTTGTTTTAGGATAAAATGTTTTGTAGATATCTGTCAGGTCCATTTGTTTCATAACTTCTGTTAGTTTCACTGTGTCCCTGTTTAGTTTCTGTTTCCACAATCTGTTCATTGATGAAAGTGGTGTGTTGAAGTCTTCCACTATTATTGTGTGAGGTGCAATGTGTGCTTTGAGCTTTACTAAAGTGTCTTTAATGAATGTGGCTGCCCTTGCATTTGGAGCGTAGATATTCAGAAATGAGAGTTCCTCTTGGAGGATTTTACCTTTGATGAGTATGAAGTGTCCCTCCTTGTCTTTTTTGATAACTTTGCGTTGGAAGTCGATTTTATCCAATATTAGAATGGCTACTCCAGCTTGTTTCTTCAGACCAGTTGCTTGGAAAATTATTTTCCAGCCTTTTACTCTGAGGTAGTGTCTGTCTTTTTCCCTGAGATGGGTTTCCTGTAGGCAGCAGAATGTTGGGTCCTTTTTGTGTAGCCAGTCTGTTAGTCTATGTCTTTTTATTGGGGAATTGAGTCCATTGATATTAAGAGATATTAAGGGAAAGTAATCGTTGCTTACTTTTATTTTTGTTGTTAGAGTTGGCATTCTGTTCTTGTGGCTGTCTTCTTTTTGGTTTGTTTTGGGATTACTTTCTTGCTTTTCTAGGGCGTGACTTCCATCCTTGTATTGCTTCTTTTCTGTTATTATCCTTTGAAGGGCTGGATTCTTGGAAAGATAATGTGTGAATTTGGTTTTGTCGTGGAATACTTTGGTTTCTCCATCTATGGTAATTGAGAGTTTGGCCGGGTATAGTAGCCTGGGCTGGCATTTGTGTTCTCTTAGTGTCTGTATAACATCTGTCCAGGCTCTTCTGGCTTTCATAGTCTCTGGTGAAAAGTCTGGTGTAATTCTGATAGGCCTTCCTTTTTATGTTATGACCTTTCTCCCTTACTGCTTTTAATATTCTATGTTTATTTAGTGCATTTGTTGTTCTGATTATTATGTGTCGGGAGGAATTTCTTTTCTGGTCCAGTCTATTTGGAGTTCTGTAGGTTTCTTGTATGTTCATGGGCATGTCATTCTTTAGGTTTGAAAAGTTTTATTCTATAATTTTGTTGAAGATATTTGTCGGCCCTTTAAGTTGAAAATCTTCATTCTCATCAACTCCTATTATCCATAGATTTGGTCTTCTCATTGTGTCCTGGATTTCCTGGATGTTTTGATTTAGGATCCTTTTGCATTTTGTATTTTCTTTGACTGTTGTGTCGATGTTCTCTATGGAATCTTCTGCACCTGAGATTCTCTCTTCCATTTCTTGTATTCTGTTGCTGATGCTCGCATCTATGGTTCCAGATCTCTTTCCTAGGGTTTCTATCTCCAGCGTTGCCTCGCTTTGGGTTTTCTTTATTGTGTCTACTTCCCTTTTTAGTTCTAGTATGATTTTGTTCATTTCCATCACCTGTTTGGATGTGTTTTCCTGTTTTTCTTTAAGGACTTCTACCTGTTTGGTTGTGTTTTACTGCTTTTCTTTAAGGGCCTGTAACTCTTTAGCAGTGCTCTCCTGTAATTCTTTACTTGACTTATGAAAGTCCTTCCTGATGTCCTCTATCATCATCATGAGAAATGTTTTTAAATCTGGGTCTAGATTTTCGGTTGTGTTGGGGTGCCCAGGACTAGGTGGGGTGGGAGTGCTGCGTTCTGATGATGGTGAGTGGTCTTGATTTCTGTTAGTAGGATTCTTATGTTTGCCTTTCGCCATCTGGTAATCTCTGAAGCTAGCTGTTATAGTTGTCTCTGTTAAGAGCTTGTTCTTCAGGTGACTCTGTTAGCCTCTATAAGCAGACCTGGGAGGGTAGCTCTCTCCTTAGTTTCAGTGGGCAGAGTATTCTCTGCAGGCAAGCTCTCTTCTTGCAGGGAAGGTACCCAGATATCTGGTGTTCGAACCTGCCTCCTGGCAGAAGTTGTGTTCCACTCACTAGAGGTCTTAGGATCCCATGGGGAATCCTGTGTGGGCCCTTGCGGGTGTCGGGCGACTCCACTGGCAAGGTACCCTGGTGCTCGAGTGGTGCGGAAGGGACTTGTGCCCCAGGTCAGGCCCGGGTAGTCTGCTTCCCTATTTACCGCAGTCTCAGGTTCCGCACGATTGGATTGGGGCAGGCGCTGTGTTCCACTCACCAGAGGTCTTAAGATCCCGTGGGGAATCCTGTGTGGGCCCTTGAGGGTGTTGGGCGACTCTGCTGGCAAGGTATCCTGGTGCTCGAGTGCCAAAGTATTTATATGCAAAAAATTAAATGATGGCACATTTCCTACAAAGCTGTACATCAAGAAAGGTACATCAAATTTAAATATATCATTACAGGCAGAAAGAAACTGAAAACAAGTAAACTCTCCATGACAATAAACCTTCTCATCATGAAAAAAAAAAAAAAACCCTGTGAAACTGACTGTATTTTATATTTCACAGCCTTTACATTAGTTCATTGAGATATTTGTTCTCATGCTTTCTTTTATAGAAAATATCTAATTCAAGTGATAAAATTAATAACTTGGACTTTTTATCAGTTTAGTTACAGAGCTAAATGTAATGATTAAATATAGAAGTGAGTACAAACAATTATGTCTGTCATTTTTTGGCACATGTGAACTTAGGTATTATTTTTTTATTGCTAGGTAAAATACATTTTCTTTTAAAAATAAATTGATTGAGAGCATTTTTTAAAAAATCTTAGGCTTAAAACAACTGCAAACCTAGAATACCAATGACTCAGAAAATAGAATATGAAACAGAGGGAAACTCTCTTTATCACAAAATGCTAGGACTCCAGGCATGAGCATGCCATCAGATCTCAAGCCATTTCTCTGTATACTACAACTATACAAAGCAAGTGGACAATATATAACACAGTCACCTCCATTCCTTAGAATAAGGCAATCCTTACAAACAAATGGGAATAATTATTTTAGAAAGATATACACTAACTCCCACCACCAGGTAGGATCTAAAAATCCTATCTTGTACTGCTGGAGCTCATAATTTGTAGTTGATCTCCTCTTCAATATCTATTATTTACAGTATTTGAAGAACAACAGTCAAGATGTTTGGTGTGTAACTCAGTTGTAGCATGCAAGTGTAGCATATTGAAGGCTATGTCCTTAATTCTGATACCACTAAAGACAAGGAAGTGACTGGAGAGATGGGCCAGCAGTTACAATCACACACTCTTTTGCATAGGACCCAGTTCAAGTCGCAGAACTCATGTCATGCAACTCACAAGAGCTGTAACTCCAACTCTAAGTGATCCAACATTCCTATCTTCCACAGATTCCTGAACACACATGACATATAGTCACAGAGATACAGATGCAGATGCACACACACACACACACACACACACACACACACACACACACACACACAGAAAGTTCCTTAGACACCAGTGATTTGGCTACCTATTTGGAAATTGGTGTGTAATGCATTTCAGGTTTGAGAAATGTATCTGGGAAACACACATGTAGATGAAGTAGTGATTCCACAAATCCAACCAGAGATTGGAGAAGATACACAAAAATGGATACTACTTCAGTTTCCCTATAGCTGCCTGCCATAGGGAAGTTCTCTCCATGATGGCTTCATCAAATAACTGGATGTGGTGGAATAAAAGGATACACTTAGTGGTCCCATGTTTAAGATTGGATGTAGATTTTACAATTATTTCATCCTTCAGTGCTTCCAACACATACTTACAAGAAACAGGCACAGATATGCTTTCGTAAGAAAGCATGGGGGAGGTATGCCAAATGAAAAGGATGCTATTACCAGACCAGTTTAGACTTACTATGCTCATTCTTACAGATGCTAGGAAAGCTGTGTGCACCAGATGAAGGCAATGCTTTTAGAAACTGCACAATAATTTTTGTCTGGGAGAAGATACCCGCAGTGTAATCATGAGATGAAATATGTGTGATATCCACGTATGTATATGCATGCATGCATTTGTGTATGCAAGTGTATGTCTATGTGTACATATGTATGTCTCTGTGTGTATATGTTTGTACGTGTGTGTATTGAAAGTGCATGGTATTGATAACAGCACAAAAAGTCATCCCCTCCCATTAGTAAGAGATTTAAAGGATGAACAAAGAAAACCAAAACTGCATACATATATATGCATATATATGTACACACACACATATATATGTATATATTATAGGAAGATTTAAAAATAGTAGTGAGAGCAGAAATAAATTTATACTAAAAATAATCATCACAAAATTTCATATAGAATAACAAGAATTCTTAGTGATGAAATTTGCAGCCCCCATCATTGTACAAACTGGAATTACACATAGAAAGTTTTTGTATAAACATTGAAGAGAGCAGCAGCGGTCGCCATCTTGGTCCGGGACCCGCCGAACTTAGGGAATTAGTCTGAACAGGTGAGAGGGTGCGCCAGAGAACCTGACAGCTTCTGGAACAGGCGGAAGCACAGAGGCGCTGAGGCAGCACCCTTTGTGGGCCGGGGACAGCCAGCCACCGTCCGGACCGGAGGACAGGTGCCCGCCCGGCTGGGGAGGCGACCTAAGCCACAGCAGCAGCGGTCGCCATCTTGGTCCGGGACCCGCCGAACTTAGGGAATTAGTCTGAACAGGTGAGAGGGTGCGCCAGAGAACCTGACAGCTTCTGGAACAGGCGGAAGCACAGAGGCGCTGAGGCAGCACCCTTTGTGGGCCGGGGACAGCCAGCCACCGTCCGGACCGGAGGACAGGTGCCCGTCCGGCTGGGGAGGCGGCCTAAGCCACAGCAGCAGCGGTCGCCATCTTGGTCCGAGACCCGCCGAACTTAGGAAATTAGTCTGAACAGGTGAGAGGGTGCGCCAGAGAACCTGACAGCTTCTGGAACAGGCAGAAGCACAGAGGCGCTGAGGCAGCACCCTTTGTGGGCCGGGGACAGCCAGCCACCGTCCGGACCGGAGGACAGGTGCCCGTCCGGCAGGGGAGGCGGCCTAAGCCACAGCAGCAGCGGTCGCCATCTTGGTCCCGGGACTCCAAGGAACTTAGGAATTTAGTCTGCTTAGGTGAGAGTCTGTACCACCTGGGAACTGCCAAAGCAACACAGTGTCTGAGAAAGGTCCTGTTTTGGGCCTTCTTCTTCGGCCAGGAGGAGGTCCAAATACAAGATATCTGCGCACCTTCCCCGTAAGAGAGCTTGCCAGCAGAGAGTGCTCTGAGCACTGAAACTCAGAGGAGAGAATCTGTCTCCCAGGTCTGCTGATAGACGGTAACAGAATCACCAGAAGAACAATCTCTAAACAGAGTCAACTATAACTACTAACTCCAGAGATTACCAGATGGCGAAAGGTAAACGGAGGAATCTTACTAACAGGAACCAAGACCACTCACCATCACCAGAACCCAGCACACCTACTTCGCCCAGTCCAGGGAACCCCAACACACCTGAGAACCTAGACCTAGATTTAAAAGCATATCTCATGATGATGGTAGAGGACATCAAGAAGGACTTTAATAAATCACTTAAAGAAATACAGGAGAACACTGCTAAAGAGTTACAAGTCCTTAAAGAAAAACAGGAAAACACAATCAAACAGGTAGAAGTCCTTACAGAAAAAGAGGAAAAAACATACAAACAGGTGATGGAAATGAACAAAACCATACTAGACCTAAAAAGGGAAGTAGACACAATAAAGAAAACTCAAAGCGAGGCAACACTAGAGATAGAAACCCTAGGAAAGAAATCTGGAACCATAGATTTGAGCATCAGCAACAGAATACAAGAGATGGAAGAGAGAATCTCAGGTGCAGAAGATTCCATAGAGAACATCGGCACAACAATCAAAGAAAATGGAAAATGCAAAAAGATCCTAACTCAAAATATCCAGGAAATCCAGGACACAATAAGAAGACCAAACGTACGGATAATAGGAGTGGATGAGAATGAAGATTTTCAACTCAAAGGTCCAGCAAACATCTTCAACAAAATTATTGAAGAAAACTTCCCAAATCTAAAGAATGAGATGCATATGAACATACAAGAAGCCTACAGAACTCCAAATAGACTGGACCAGAAAAGAAATTCCTCCCGACACATAATAATCAGAACATCAAATGCACTAAATAAAGATAGAATACTAAAAGCAGTAAGGGAAAAAGGTCAAGTAACATATAATGGCAAGCCTATCAGAATTACACCAGATTTTTCACCAGAGACTATGAAAGCCAGAAGAGCCTGGACAGATGTTATACAGACACTAAGAGAACACAAACTGCAGCCCAGGCTACTATACCCAGCCAAACTCTCAATTATCATAGAGGGAGAAACCAAAGTATTCCACGACAAAACCAAATTCACGCATTATCTCTCCACGAATCCAGCCCTTCAAAGGATAATAACAGAAAAAAACCAATACAAGAACGGGAACAACGCCCTAGAAAAAACAAGAAGGTAATCCCTCAACAAACCTAAAAGAAGACAGCCACAAGAACAGAATGCCACCTTTAACAACTAAAATAACAGGAAGCAACAATTACTTTTCCTTAATATCTCTTAACATCAATGGTCTCAACTCGCCAATAAAAAGACATAGACTAACAAACTGGCTACACAAACAAGACCCAACATTTTGCTGCTTACAGGAAACTCATCTCAGAGAAAAAGATAGACACTACCTCAGAATGAAAGGCTGGAAAACAATTTTCCAAGCAAATGGTATGAAGAAACAAGCAGGAGTAGCCATCCTAATATCTGATAAGATTGACTTCCAACCCAAAGTCATCAAAAAAGACAAGGAGGGACACTTCATTCTCATCAAAGGTAAAATCCTGCAAGAGGAACTCTCAATTCTGAATATCTATGCTCCAAATACAAGAGCAGCCACATTCACTAAAGAAACTTTAGTAAAGCTCAAAGCACACATTGCGCCTCACACAATAATAGTGGGAGACTTCAACACACCACTTTCACCAATGGACAGATCATGGAAACAGAAACTAAACAGGGACACACTGAAACTAACAGAAGTGATGAAACAAATGGACCTGACAGATATCTACAGAACATTTTACCCTAAAACAAAAGGATATACCTTCTTCTCAGCACCTCATGGTACCTTCTCCAAAATTGACCACATAATAGGTCACAAATCAGGCCTCAACAGATTCAAAAATATTGAAATTGTCCCATGTATCCTATCAGATCACCATGCACTAAGGCTGATCTTCAATGACAAAATAAATAACAGAAAGCCAACATTCACATGGAAACTGAACAACACTCTTCTCAATGATACCTTGGTCAAGGAAGGAATAAAGAAAGAAATTAAAGACTTTTTAGAGTTTAATGAAAATGAAGCCACAACGTACCCAAACCTTTGGGACACAATGAAAGCATTTCTAAGAGGGAAACTCATAGCTATGAGTGCCTTCAAGAAAAAACGGGAGAGAGCACATACTAGCAGCTTGACAACACATCTAAAAGCTCTAGAAAAAAAGGAAGCAAATTCACCCAAGAGGAGTAGACGGCAGGAAATAATCAAACTCAGGGGTGAAAGCAACCAAGTGGAAACAAGAAGAACTATTCAAAGAATTAACCAAACGAGGAGTTGGTTCTTTGAGAAAATCAACAAGATAGATAAACCCTTAGCTAGACTCACTAAAGGGCACAGGGACAAAATCCTAATTAACAAAATCAGAAATGAAAAGGGAGACATAACAACAGATCCTGAAGAAATCCAAAACACCATCAGATCCTTCTACAAAAGGCTATACTCAACAAAACTGGAAAACCTGGACGAAATGGACAAATTTCTGGACAGATACCAGTTACCAAAGTTGAATCAGGATCAAGTTGACCTTCTAAACAGTCCCATATCCCCTAAAGAAATAGAAGCAGTTATTAATAGTCTCCCAGCCAAAAAAAGCCCAGGACCAGACGGGTTTAGTGCAGAGTTCTATCAGACCTTCAAAGAAGATCTAACTCCAGTTCTGCACAAACTTTTTCACAAGATAGAAGTAGAAGGTATTCTACCCAACTCATTTTATGAAGCCACTATTACTCTAATACCTAAACCACAGAAAGATCCAACAAAGATAGAGAACTTCAGACCAATTTCTCTTATGAACATCGATGCAAAAATCCTTAATAAAATTCTCGCTAACCGAATCCAAGAACACATTAAAGCAATCATCCATCCTGACCAAGTAGGTTTTATTCCAGGGATGCAGGGATGGTTTAATATACGAAAATCCATCAATGTAATCCATTATATAAACAAACTCAAAGACAAAAACCACATGATCATCTCGTTAGATGCAGAAAAAGCATTTGACAAGATCCAACACCCATTCATGATAAAAGTTCTGGAAAGATCAGGAATTCAAGGCCAATACCTAAACATGATAAAAGCAATCTACAGCAAACCAGTAGCCAACATCAAAGTAAATGGAGAGAAGCTGGAAGCAATCCCACTAAAATCAGGGACTAGACAAGGCTGCCCACTTTCTCCCTACCTTTTCAACATAGTACTTGAAGTATTAGCCAGAGCAATTCGACAACAAAAGGAGATCAAGGGGATACAAATTGGAAAAGAGGAAGTCAAAATATCACTTTTTGCAGATGATATGATAGTATATATAAGTGACCCTAAAAATTCCAACAGAGAACTCCTAAACCTGATAAACAGCTTCGGTGAAGTAGCTGGATATAAAATTAACTCAAACAAGTCAATGGCCTTTCTCTACACAAAGAATAAACAGGCTGAGAAAGAAATTAGGGAAACAACACCCTTCTCAATAGCCACAAATAATATAAAATATCTCGGCGTGACTCTAACGAAGGAAGTGAAAGATCTGTATGATAAAAACTTCAAGTCCCTGAAGAAAGAAATTAAAGAAGATCTCAGAAGATGGAAAGATCTCCCATGCTCATGGATTGGCAGGACCAACATTGTAAAAATGGCTATCTTGCCAAAAGCAATCTACAGATTCAATGCAATCCCCATTAAAATTCCAACTCAATTCTTCAACGAATTAGAAGGAGCAATTTGCAAATTCATCTGGAATAACAAAAAACCGAGGATAGCAAAAACTCTTCTCAAGGATAAAAGAACCTCTGGTGGAATCACCATGCCTGACCTAAAGCTTTACTACAGAACAATTGTGATAAAAACTGCATGGTACTGGTATAGAGACAGACAAGTGGACCAATGGAATAGAATTGGAGACCCAGAAATGAACCCACACACCTATGGTCACTTGATCTTCGACAAGGGAGCCAAAACCATCCAGTGGAAGAAAGACAGCATTTTCAACAATTGGTGCTGGCACAACTGGTTGTTATCATGTAGAAGAATGCGAATCGATCCATACTTATCTCCTTGTACTAAGGTCAAATCTAAGTGGATCAAGGAACTTCACATAAAACCAGAGACACTGAAACTTATAGAGGAGAAAGTGGGGAAAAGCCTTGAAGATATGGGCACAGGGGAAAAATTCCTGAACAGAACAGCAATGGCTTGTGCTGTAAGATCGAGAATTGACAAATGGGACCTAATGAAACTCCAAAGTTTCTGCAAGGCAAAAGGCACTGTCTATAAGACAAAAAGACCACCAACAGACTGGGAAAGGATCTTTACCTATCCTAAATCAGATAGGGGACTAATATCCAACATATATAAAGAACTCAAGAAGGTGGACCTCAGAAAATCAAATAACCCCCTTAAAAAATGGGGCTCAGAACTGAACAAAGAATTCTCACCTGAGGAATACCGAATGGCAGAGAAGCACCTGAAAAAATGTTCAACATCCTTAATCATCAGGGAAATGCAAATCAAAACAACCCTGAGATTCCACCTCACACCAGTGAGAATGGCTAAGATCAAAAATTCAGGTGACAGCAGATGCTGGCGAGGATGTGGAGAAAGAGGAACACTCCTCCATTGTTGGTGGGATTGCAGGGTTGTACAACCACTCTGGAAATCCGTCTGGCGGTTCCTCAGAAAATTGGACATAGTACTACCGGAGGATCCAGCAATACCTCTCCTGGGCATATATCCAGAAGAAGCCCCAACTGGTAAGAAGGACACATGCTCCACTATGTTCATAGCAGCCTTATTTATAATAGCCAGAAACTGGAAAGAACCCAGATGCCCCTCAACAGAGGAATGGATACAGAAAATGTGGTACATCTACACAATGGAGTACTACTCAGCTATTAAAAAGAATGAATTTATGAAATTCCTAGCCAAATGGATGGACCTGGAGAGCATCATCCTGAGTGAGGTAACACAATCACAAAGGAACTCACACAATATGTACTCACTGATAAGTGGATACTAGCCCAAAACCTAGGATACCCACGATATAAGATACAATTTCCTAAACACATGAAACTCAAGAAAAATGAAGACTGAAGTGTGGACACTATGCCCCTCCTTAGAAGTGGGAACAAAACACCCATGGAAGGAGTTACAGAAACAAAGTTTGGAGCTGAGATGAAAGGATGGACCATGTAGAGACTGCCATATCCAGGGATCCACCCCATAATCAGCATCCAAACGCTGACACCATTGCATATACTAGCAAGATTTTATCGAAAGGACCCAGATGTAGCTGTCTCTTGTGAGACTATGCCGGGGCCTAGCAAACACAGAAGTGGATGCTCACAGTCAGCTAATGGATGGATCACAGGGCTCCCAATGGAGGAGCTAGAGAAAGTACCCAAGGAGCTAAAGGGATCTTCAACCCTATAGGTGGAACAACATTATGAACTAACCAGTACCCCTGAGCTCTTGACTCTAGCTGCATATGTATCAAAAGATGGCCTAGTCGGCCATCACTGGAAAGAGAGGCCCATTGGACACGCAGACTTTGTGTGCCCCGGTACAGGGGAATGCCAGGGCCAAAGGGGGGGAGTGGGTGGGTAGGGGAGTGGGGGTGGGTGGGTAAGGGGGACTTTTGGTATAGCATTGGAAATGTAAATGAGCTAAATACCTAATAAAAAATGGAAAAAAAAATAAACATTGAAGAAATTAAGCCTATCCACCCCACGGGTAATTAAGCAAGGCAACATTCTATGAATCTCAAGCTGGTGATCACTCTGATTGCACTCGAAATACAAGTGATTTTGTTGCAATTGTCTTCAAAAATAAACTCCTAAGAAAAGAAATCTTCCAAATGCTGGGTTTGAAATTTCTTCCTTGTTGAATCTGAAAGAATTAGCACATGGACAAATATTCTTTGAAGGAAATATTTTAACATAATGGAAAAGTCATAACAATCTACTGAAAGTCTCTGTAGCATCCACAGAGACTATCATATTGACAAAGTGAACTGCTTCATGTGATTTGCTCCATAGGTCAAAGAAAAACTTCAGAGAGGCATTAACATTGTGCTTTATAAATATTAACTATCATTAATATTTGATTATACTAGCAGGATATGCCTTGTTCTATATGTAACTATACATAAAACATATATGCATATATCTCACATGTGTATATATTATTTAATATGCATATAAATGTATACATTAGGTACATCTGCCTCTATAATTGTTTATATAAGAATTATAGTTTATCTGGTGCAGTTTAAACATTATTAACTGGGGAAGGCAGGTTAGAGTTAACTTTGACCTTAAAACAATTACTTCTTTCAACCCTAGTAGAGTATGAAAATTCCACTAAAACTGCTGTACTAACGCTTAAAAGAACATTGAACTAGGGAATAATAAGGACGGTGCACCAGGCATCTTTCCTCTAGTCAACACTATGTCATGTTAATTTTAAATCCTTCAGCTATGTTCTTGCTCTCATTGGAATGGCTGGTTCCAACCTGTTCTAACAGTCAACAGTTGAATAGGACTAACCCCAAAATCATTCTTTGCAAGCAAAATACTTCTGAGGCTGGAACAATGAATGGGTCAGTGGTTCAGAGAACTGTTGCTATTTCAGAGGACCTGAATTTGGTTCTCAGAATGGTCTGGTAGCTCATAGTCATCCTAACTTCTTGTAGGCAAACATCCTTAACTATATATAGGCAAAACATTCATGTGCATAAAATTAAGTAAACCTGGGAAGTCTCTCATTTTCAGTCATCAAGGGATTTTATGTTGTACACCACATTCCTCTCCTGTCAGCTACTTAGAAACATGGAAAGGTAAATTGGCAGCATTTGGATATTGGACAGCTAAGTCTCTTACATATGTTTATGCAACAGTCTGACCATTGTATGCAGCCGGTATTAGATATGATCTTTAGAGCGCTGGATTTTGTGTAGAGTTGTCTTTTTCTGAATTATGCTTAGAGAAAATAAATAGGATACAACATGACTCTCTTAACACATTGTAAATATTGACTAAAACTCTCAATATAAGATTCTCGGCAGAGAAGAAGCAATGTCTTGTTTATAATACAAAAATATAATAAGGAGCACATATTTTAATTTGGTAGCCTGAGAACTAATTCTGGTCTAAATAATACAAATTGTTTTTGTATGTTAGACAATTTAAGACATTGACAAAATTCTCCTGCAGTGAGAATATATAGATAGCATTGAGGGAAAGACTCCAACTGTTAGCTATAGAGTTAATACTCACTTTGAGTATATTTTATACATGGTCCTTTATGCTCATCATTTTCTGCTCATTTCCTAGACAATGTCTCACTTGGTATCATTGAATGACTTCCCTAATCTCTATAGGCATTTGGTTCAGCGATTCTAAAGCAATTCTCATTAGTTCTTCAAAAATAAATTTTGAAGTTCTAAAAATCTCATCTCTCATCTGTCAAAAAATAATGACTTGACTATCAAGCTAATGGTAGAAAAAAACAAATTTTAAATATTTTCTTTAATTCATTATTCAGAGTAGAAAGACTAATGACCATAAATATCTCAGGGATTGGAGTTGTATGTACTGATATGAATCTATTTTATATTGCCAATTGGGACATACCCTGATAATGTCCACTAAAAAGTGAATATTTACATCCCTGATGGACAGAATCCAAATTCCCAAGTTTGTGATCTTTAGTGAATATTGAACAATAAGCTGCTCTAAAAATATTCTTGTGAAATCCTAGATACTCTTTGCCAGTTCATATTTTCCATAATATATTGAAAGTATATACTGCCCACCTCTCAGATTATTCTAAAATGGGGATCATTTTTCTGAAACAATTAAAGAACTGATATCCAGAGAAGGCATGATTCTTGCAGAAGTAGAACATTATAATTAGAGCCTGCTCTCTCTGGCTTGGGTTTTTGTGTCCTTGCCAGCTAAACTACTTCTTGATGGAAAATTAAGGTCTGAGTAATTTTTTCAGAGAGAAATGGGGATATTAGGAAATAAGTTACTTAAACATTTAGTCTTCTTACTTAGGACTATCTGTCTCTCATGAGATGATATATTTCTTTGATGTAGCCTAGGCCCTCATTAAATACCCCATGTGTTCTGTTAGGCAGTTCATGACAGTTTTTTTGAATTTTTCTTAAGTTTGATGACCTTGAAAATTTAATGAGTTTTAGTCAGCCCTTTGTGTTAAATTAGCTAATGTTAATTGCAATATGGCTGACATAGTTCTTGTGATTCAAATGGGATTATGGGACTGAGAGAGAAGAACAATAGAGGGCCATTCCACCACTACTACCACCCCAAAATTATATCAAAAGTACAAACTCTCAATACAACTTACCTCTGGCTGTTGACCTTGACAGTGAACTAAGGTTATCTTTGTTAATTTCTCTGTTTCCCCATGTTCCATGTTTCCCCAGTTTCACATGTAGTACTTGGAATACAGCCATTATTCTCATTGATAATACCTCCATACCCTTATTCATCAGAGGAGCTCCAGAGTGCACACGGAATTAGTTTGCATATCTCCCAGTGACCAGGTTGTCCACCAGAAACCAACTCAATCCATCAAATTATATGTTCACTGATGATGATTTTAATATTAAATCCACTGATGATTTTAATTTTTAAAAAAAAAGATTTACTTATTATTATGAATTAGTACACTGTAACTGTCTTCAGATGCACCAGAAGAGGGCATCAGATCTTATTAAGGGTGGTTGTGAGCCACCATGTTGTTGCTGGGATTTGAACTCAGGACTTTCAGAAGAGCAGTCAGTGCTCTTACCAACAGAGCCATCTTGCCAGTCTTACTGATGATTTTAAAATCCTCATAATCTTGACACTTCTCCATGAACAGGCCTACTAACTGGTGGCTAACACCTCACAAAGGAACCTCTGAAACCGTTACATCACTCTATTGGAACACAGATCAGATTGCCTCAAATGTTTGTAATTGCAGGTGGATAACTTAAAAGTGTGTGTGTGTGTGTGTGTGTGTGTGTGTGTGTGTGTGTGTGTGTGTGTGTGTGTGTAGGCCTGAAAAGTGTATCGGATTCCTTAGAACTAAAAGTTATAGGTTGTTTGAGCTGATTGCCATCCTGATGATGGGTGTCCATCTTTGATTCTCATTATTAAAAAGGTGCTCTTAACAACTGAGCAATTTCTCCAGCCTCACGTTGATGTCTCTAAAAAGGAACAATGCTGAATTTGAGATTTTTTTTACCCATCCCCTACAAGAGGTTTTATTTGCTTCCGTAAGGCCTACTGGGGTGTTAAGTTCCATGGGTTTTGACAAATGCTCAGTATTTTGTTCTACCATTGCAAGACCTTAGGAGGAGTTTAATCTTCCTAAAATAAACATCCCACAAGCTGTTTTATTAACTTCGACTCCTAAGCCTCTGTGGCTTTCTCAGAAAGCTATATGATTGGAATCAAGCAGTCAGTACTCTTTGGAAAAATTCTTTAATTTAGCAATGTATGTTTAAGATCTATCCATATGGGCCAAGCAGACAGCTCAGTTACAAGAAGTAGGGTTGTTGTAAAAAGCCTGATAACCTGAATTGAATTCTCAGAACCCTCATAAAGGTGAAAGGTAAGTACTAACTCTACAAAATTTTCTTTTGACGTCTACATAGTTACTTCTTCCTACTCGCTTACTGTCAGATGGTGGAGTCTCACACCAGCACACATATCACACACATGTTTAGTAATAATAATAAAATTAATAAAACTTAACCGTGTCTTTTTGTGGGACAAAATTTCATTGTTTTTAATTGTGAATAATATTCGGTTGGATGATGTAGCACTCTTTATCTGTTTCCCTGCGGAAGCTTACATTGCTTACAGATTGGTGATTGTGACTAAAGCTGATGCAAACATTCCTACACAAGGATGTGTGGACTTGCATTTTCAAAACGAGCTGAGCAAACACCTCTGAGGGTGAGTGCTGAGAGGCTCACTGAGCTGGGGCTTTGCAAAAATTTCCTACTGGCTTCTCACGTTTTATCACTTCCACATCCTGCCAGAAATTAATTTGTTTTCCTAGTGCTTTGATGAATATTTTTTCATGCATGTTCATAAAAAGGTTTTTAATTTTTTAAAAAAAGTCTTTTTATTGCTGGTGCTAATAAAATCCTGGCCTCAGAGGATGAGGAAGTCTGCTGTTTATGTTTCTGGCTTATAGACAGAATAGGGGGAATTTATGCTATTTAACTCTAAATGTTTAGATAGAATTCACTGTTGAAACCACCGGTGCTTGATGACATATGTATATATTCATACATTCCATCACACACGTATGCGTACATACACAGACAAAAGCACATACACATGCATGCATATAAATATATACATATATAAATGCATGTGCAAAATATGTATGTGTATATACTTAATACACATAAACATATAGGTTAAGACATATAGGTTATTTTCTTGGTCTTTTTCCTACTGTGATTTTCCCTACTTTGTCTCTGAAGAATTATTCATCCTATTCATGACACTGTATTTGTAGACACATAAATATCCAAAGTAGCTACCCACTTTTCAAAGTCCATGGAGCAGTTCTCTTGGTCTTCATTAGACCATGTATCATCAATCGCTGTCTGCCTACGTATGTATGTATGTATTTATGTATGTATGTATGTATGTATCTATCTATCTATCTATCTATCTATCTATCTATCTATCTACCTACCTATCTATCAGCTACCTATTATCTATCTAATTATCTACCTATCATCTATCTATCTAATCTATCTATCTATCTATCTATCTATCTATCTATCTATCTACCTATCTATCAGCTACCTATCATCTAATTATCTACCTATCATCTATCTATCTAATCTATCTATCTATCTATCTATCTATCTATCTATCTATCTATCTATCTATCTATCTATCATCTATCTATCTATCTCTCTATCTATCATCTATATGTACATGTATCTATGTCTGTTTCTGTCTCTACCTCATCTCTCCTCCATTCCCTCCCCTGTTCCACTTTCTCTTCCTTTTCTAGCACTTCTATTTGCAGGCTAGGTTTATTAGAGCTACTGCCCTGTTTACACAAGAACAAAGCTGTATTTCATTGAATTCCCCTACCTTATTTCCTTCCTGTGAGTGATTCTCTAGGTTAACTCTACTTCTTTCCTGTTCCTTGTCTCTGTCTTAACTAAACATTTTCTTTGGTTCCCTAGGAGATGACAAGCAACCAATAACCTTCTTAGATTTCTGCCCTCTACTCTCCTGATCACATTGATATGAGGTGTTAACACCTTTTATTATTTTAAATGTTTCCCTCCGTTCTTAATTGGACAGGTCCTGACAGAAAGTCTATAGTCGCTCTCTTTCTATAGATAAGGTGCCATTTCCATCTCAGAAGTTTCTTTTGGTTTGATTTTCTGCTGTTGAGTGTGCTGTTCATTAGTTTGTCTTATTTTCCTGCTGTTAATTATCCTGCGGCATGCCGTTTTCTCTCTGCTCTGAGATTTATTATCTATCATTATTTTTTGGTGAGCATTGATGTACTGTAACTTCAAATAATTGTTCATCTCCACTGCTTCTCTTTATTCTCTGTGCTTCCAATTTTGCATTTAAACCTTTTCATAACATCCCACAGTCCCTCCAGGTTCAATTCTGTCATTTTTTTTCTTTTATGCTTTGAGTTTTAGTTTGAGATGTCATCCCGTATACTTCTTGGGACCTCTCTTCCTTATCTGTGTTGAAAATCTCCAGGAGCTCATTTCTTTGTTGTTGATTTGAAGACTCATTTTATTCTTAATTACATGTATGTTTCTGTTTTTCAGTCTGTCTATTTCTGTGCATAGATTTGTGCACATGTGTATGTGTATCTGTGGAGACCAGAGTATCCAATGCCTACTGGAGTTTGAGTTAGTTGAGAATATGAGCTACAAATCATGGATTCTGAGAACCAAACACTGGTCAACCATGAAAGCATTAATATGCCTTAACCATTGACCATCTCTCTAGCATCCTTTCTTGGTGTTTTAAATTTCTGATCCTTACTTCTGAGTTTTCCTCAGCATGTCATTATTCTTGCTCACATGGCAAACTATCCACACTCACATATTGTTTTATAATCAATTACAATATTAATATAAGGGGTTTCTCTGTGTGCTTTGCTTTCTTTAATCCTTATCTAACTACAGCATCTATGTGACTTTTCTGCTTGCTTGTTCTGATGAAATTGTTGGTTGTCTTGCAATTGAATACATCTGGAAGTTGTTGGCTGGAAGTCAGAATGTTTGTGGTACCCATTGGCAGCAATAAAAACTGTACCTGTATATTTACATCAAAGCTATTAGTTGGAGGTCTATTTAAAAATTTTTTTCCTGTATTGAAAAGACTTTCAGTTTCCTTTTAAAAAGTTTCTTTCTTTCTGTTTGCTTGTTTCTTTGGGTTTCATGTTGATTTGCTCTCCCACCCACCTCTTAATTTTGGTCCTAAATTTTCCTCAGTGAGTCTGTGCAAGGATTAGCTATTGTTTCTTCAAGACACTGCTACACTGTAGTTCTGTTCATTGGCAGAGCATTATGTGGTATGCACAGAGTTCTTCAGTCCTGTCATGGTCTAATCTATACCTGCTACAGAGAGACACTTCTTTGATAAGAGTTGAGGGCTACACTCATCTGTGAAGTAAAGGTAATTATTTACAATACAGTTAGGGATTTTGCTGGTTTAGCTGAATAACAGCAGGAAAACCTTCTCAAAGATCCATGACTACACTAGCCCTGGGAAGTTACATAGTTTTCCAGTATTAAGAACGTTTTTCTCCTGTTGAGTAGGTCTTAAGTGCATTTAAGCTGTTATTAGTTTATTGTTAAGATATACATGCCACTATTGCATCTTCGGGTATATTTTGCCATGTGTGTCTGTGTTGTTCATAGGCATCACATCTGGGTGGGGCTGTTGGTTGCTTCCTTCCCTTGACAACTTGCATAGCACTAGCGGGTCCCACGAAAGCTAGTGTTCAGAGAGGACGTTTTCAGTTTAGAACCAGGTTCCATTTTCTGGGTCCTGTGCATTGTGTCTCCAACAATAGGGGCTCACCTGCTGCCTCTGGCAGGCAGCCAAATATAGTAGCAATAGACTCTAACAAAAATTTAAAGTCTTTTGTTTGTTTGTTTGTTTGTTTGTTTTTGTTTTTGGCTTAGTACTGGGATTTTGCCAGATAGTCTACAGCTCTGATAACCCCAGGATATATGTGGTATCTTTATAAAAACAGATGGTACCTGATAGCTAGCATTGTTTTTCCTCATTTCTTCTTTTACTAGGCACATATACAAATACCATACTATTATTAATCCTAGAGCTATGGTCTATGGATACATTACATTAGGGTTTGCTTAAATTAGTTAATGTATTAGTTCAATATGTATTTTTTTTGAATCATGATACTAAAAATTTATACATTGAGCAATTCAGTCTTAAAAATTGCTTTTAAAATTTATAAAAACATATGTGTGCTTAATTGTTATAAAAACTTAAAGGGAATGTAATATTTAAGGATTAATAGCTGTGTGAATAATTAAAAGTATAATTTAACTGGTGTACTTTTGCTTACAATAAAATATGCACACATAATAAATTAATGAGTTAATGTGCAACATCTCAGGCATCAGGAAATATTATGATGTAGTAGATGTAATACTGAAGCCATTTCAATGATAAAGATATGCAGTAAAATTTTCAAGTATTAGATACAATGTTAATTCATTTTAATTACTATAGGTCTCAAGTCACTACGGTGTTTATATTCTATGAACTGCTCTTAAAAATAATGCATCCATCTACACATAATTATCATTTATAATGCCTCATAAATCATATCTCATCGTCACATTGATTGTGGGGATTTTTAAAATTTCCATGTTAAAATACTTACGGGCAAGATGGTCCCCATGCCATCTCATTGCTCTTTAGTTCCATCTTCTTAGTCATTCTCACCATGAAGCCAAGGTTATTTCAGCTGTTAGCTAGGTATACCTAATATTGATTTATTTTTCTTAAGGTATGGCTCTATTAACCACATGAATATGAAGAAGCAAACTTGGGAACATTCTTGAGAAGCCATGCTTCTAAATGAGGTGATTGTCAGGACAATCCAATTCTATGGCAAGTGAAGGGTCAGCATGGGAGGTTCCCATTTACAGGGCTCACTATGCTTCTTCCATGGTTTTGCTCTTGCTCTAGCAACAGTTCTTCAACCTGTCTCCACCCTTCCCTGTGGATGATTACTGTGTGACCTCCTTAGGATGCCTTAGTTATAGAAACACATCCCTGCTCTCTACCAGTAGACTTTTTAATTAGATATTTTCTTCATTTACATTTCAAATGCTATCCTCAAAGTCCCCTATACCCTCCCACAACCCTGCTCCCCAAAACACACACTCCCACTTCCTGGCCCTGGCATTCCCCTATACTGGGGCATATGATCTTTGCAAGACCAAGGGCCTTTCCTCCCATTGATGGCCAACTAATGGACTGTTAATGCACTAACTTCTTTGCAGCTGATGCGCAGGTTAGCATGAGTACATTCTTCCTACTTTATATTTCTTCCCTATTGCAGTAGAAGCCTCCAAACCCAGGGGTTTCTAAGATACCCTTGCTGAACCATGTAAGGACATACAGGAACATACTGAAGTCTCAGATGGACACTGGTTTCCATAACATAACAGCTTCAATCCACATCAAGCTCTGTCTTCTCTCTATTTACTTCATATGATCATGGTCACTTCTGCAATTGGTTAGGTCCACCAAATATGCTCTAAGGGTAGGACTGTCTAGTAACCCCATTTCTTCACTTTAGCCCTCACTCTTAGACCCACTGTGAGCTCAGGTGGAAAATCAGCAGTCCAACTGTGTACTCAGTTAATGAAGTAAGCAGTCCCACTGTATGTTCAAATGTGGAAGTCAACAGTCCCACTATGTGCTCAAGTGAGGAAGTCAGCAGTCCTGCAATAGGCACAGATGCTCCTCTATTTTGTAACTTCATGAATATCAATACACTTGTCTTTTGCTTGGATCATTCATTGCATTAAGTCATTCACCAATTCAGATTACCTTTTTTTTTTTAAAATAAGGAATTAAACTTTTAGAATGTCATTTTATTTATTTTTTTTTAAATTGTAAAACATTTGCCATCCCCTTGAGGTCACTGACAGGAGTTCTTTCCACATTCTTTCCTCTTTGAATTAAAGGTTTGTAAGTAAACAGAATAAACACCTTTAACCAGGAGCATAGGTTGGCAAGATTATGTTTCTAGGGAGAGGTATGACCTGGTGGGTACCTGCTGTTCTATCTTAAGAATATTTTTATTATATAAGTGTCCAAAATAGCAATATTCCATCACATATAAAATTCTAGGAATTCATATTTATGTGTCTGTTGTGGGTAGAACTCTGTTGTCTTCAAGAATGCTTTGAAACCTCCGTGAATCCCTCTATAAATATTTCTAGAAAAAGTAATTTTTGGTGTGTTGAGATGACTTCAGACTGTATTAGGGATCCTCAATTTAAGGATACATTTTCATTTTTGAATCTGGAAACAGACAGAATACCACAATGAAGACGATGGCAGATATGCGAGTTATGCAGCTATAACCCATGGGGGTGCTAGGATGGTAGGCAGCCACCAGCAACTCAGTGAGACACACACTGAGCTCAGCTTGGTAATGGACTTCTGTATTCTAAATCTGTGATTCTGTTGCTTCAACCTACATGGTTTGTGAAGATTTCTTCAGGTGGGTGTAAAAAAACCAGCTTGGTATCCGTAAGTGAAATACAGTTGAAAGAGCTGTGCTCTCTCATTGTATATAATACATAAAGTCTTCATATAATGACAGGCTGGTCTTGTAATAAGGACTGTTAGCCCTTCAAAGCCTGAAATGTTTATTTTCTGATTTATTTCCAGACAATAAATAGAAAATATTCCCGACTTTGCGGTCAGGATGCGTATTTTAGACCTGGGGTTTTAAGAAGAGCATGTGATTCACAGGATGAAAAGGAATCCTGAGTTTTCTTACAAAGAGAGAAAAAGTTTAAGGTTTAATAAATATGCAAATAACTGTCCAAATATCATGTTTTGATTGCTACAAAATATGGTAATATTGACAAATCAAGTGCATTTTTCTTCTGACCATTTTTGCACTTAAACTTCGCCGTCATATGATGTACCACATACACACAAAGCAAGACGATGCTTCTCCTTGGCTTATATTGGAAATCATGAAAAAGTAGGGGATCAGAATAAGGTTGATGAAAAGCTGTGTCAAGAGGCATACCTAAGCCTGCCTCTACCTCCGTAGGATGCCTAAGATCCAGTTTCTCGATTCATGTCAGTTTTAATCATGTAACAGAGGCCTGCCACAGTGCAGATTCTGAAAGGTACTATCAATTACCTGAAAATCGAAATACGAGTTCTATTTGCCTCAGGCCCTTACACTGCACTAACCAAGAGTTGGGAGCATAGTAGAGCAGGCATGCTGCCAAGCCCATGGATCACCTCAAGCCATCTTTATGTATTCAGCTCCTTGGGCTGATTATCTACCCCTGAGTGACAATGTGGGTGACAAAGAAAAGCTCTGAGAGCCTGACTCTGCAATCAACTAGCCAATACAGTCAAATTGTATTTCCCGAATTACATAGAAATTTAATAAATAATGCCCCTTGAGGAGCCATGATTATGGAAGGACGAAAAATCTTACAAAAATCTAACTGTAACAGAGAGATCATACCTTGCACACCAGTGGCATTGCCACCTACGCATGTATTTAGAATTTTGGTTCAGGATGTATATTTTTATTGAATGTTCATAGAAATATACCTTCAAGGGATGCCAATAGTGTTCTGATCATTGTTACCATAGCAACTTAAGAGAGGAAGGACTTATTTGGGTTCATAATTTGCAGGGATGGGGTGCACCACAGCACAGGATGGGATGTATGGAGGCAGATGGGCTTATGGTGGTATGAGCAGCTAGTAGCTATGGTTGGGGAGGTTTCTTGTATGTAGGCAGATTAGATAAGAGGAGTCCAGCTATCTAGCTGTAGCTATACCTATTTTATTTTTATTACACATAGGACTCCAGCCTGTAGGTGTATTTCTGGCCTCCTTCAAGGCAGGTCTTCCTGTTAAATTAATCTGGTTTGTAAATACCCTCCAGGCACACCTTCATTTGTGTCTTAGGTGGTTTTTATTCCAATAAAGTTAATATGTGAAATCTACTCTTACAGAACAGAAGGGCATATTCTTTCTGAGATCCCAGACTAAAATAAAGGCAGCGAGTTTCCTGTAGTGACATTTAGAAATATTACTTGTGGAGATATTCTATTTTAGGAAAATTACATAATTTCTATATGGAGATTATTCTGGGCAGGCTTGGCTACTCTGCCAGGACTCTTTATATGAGATGGTGGTCTGCTAAATGTCTGCCTTCTCTCCTGTAGTCTATTGCTCATCTCAGGTATGTTGTTACCATTAACCCCTCAGTCTGCCCCTTTTATTCTGCTGCTGTGGTAAAACCTTTAGACTAATAGCCCACCAGTGAAGAAAGTGTTAATTTCAGTTTACACATCCACATGACAGACCATTATTGAGGGAAGTCAGAGCAGTAATTCAAGACAGGGGCTTGAACCAGAAACCATGCTGCTCCCTAACCCACTCTTTAGCTCATATTTAGCCTGCTTTTCTTGTATCCTGTTGGGAGCCGCGCCCACATTCGCCGTTACAAGATGGCGCTGACAGCTGTGTTCTAAGTGGTAAACAAATAATCTGCGCATGTGCCGAGGGTGGTTCTCCACTCCATGTGCTCTTCCTTCCCCGTGACGTCAACTCGGCCGATGGGCTGCAGCCAATCAGGGAGTGACACGTCCTAGGCGAAGGATAATTCTCCTTAATAGGGACGGGGTTTTGTTTTCTCGCGCTCTTGCTTCTTGCACTCTGGCTCCTGAAGATGTAAGCAATAAAGCTTTGCCGCAGAAGATTCTGGTTTGTTGCGTCTTTCCTGGCCGGTCGTGAGAACACGCTAATAACAATTGGTGCCGAATTCCGGGACGAGAAAAAACTCGGGACTGGCGCAAGGAAGATCCCTCATTCCAGAACCAGAACTGCGGGTCGCGGTAATAAAGGTTCCCGTAAAGCAGACTGTTAAGAAGGATTCAACTGCATGAATTCAGAACTTTTCAGCTGGGGAACGGCGGTAACCCGTAAGTATAGCTTTACGAGGTACGCCTGGCCTTGAACTTTCTAAGGAAATTCAAGACAGTCTATCAGAAGTAAAGTGGAAAATGTTTGGCCTTGAATTTTTTCTAGTGTTAGAAGCCCTTTTGTTCCTTTTCACATGTTATCAAGTGGTTAAGGCAGGGAGGATTCTAGATGAAATTCAGGACAAGCTATCAGAAGTAAAGTGGGGAGAGAGAGTAGGAACAAAGAGGAAATATGGTACACAAAATAAGTATACAGGCCTTTCCAAGGGTCTTGAACCCGAGGAAAAGTTAAGGTTAGGTAGGAATACCTGGAGAGAGATTAGAAGAAAAAGAGGAAAAAGGGAAAAGAAGAAAGATCAATTAGCGGAGGTCTCTAGGAAAAGGAGCCTGTGCTCATCGCTGGATGGGCTCGGGGAGCCAGCTCTTGGTAGCTCTGAAGCAGATGAAGAATTCTCCTCTGAGGAAACAGACTGGGAGGAAGAAGCAGCTCATTATGAGAAAAAAGGGTACCAGCCAGGTAAAGTGCTAGCTAATCAGTTAAGGAAGCCAAAAGCGGCTGGCGAAGGCAGTTTGCTGATTGGCCTCAGGGCAGTCGGTTTCAAGGTCCGCCCTATGCGGAGCCCCCGCCCTGCGTAGTGCGTCAGCCCTGCGCAGAGAGGCAATGCGCAGAGAGGCAGTGCGCAGACTCATTCATTCCCAGAGAGGAACAAAGGAAAATACAACAGGCATTTCCGGTCTTTGAAGGAGCCGAGGGTGGGCGTGTCCACGCTCCGGTAGAATACTTACAAATTAAAGAGCTTGCCGAGTCGGTCCGTAAATACGGAACCAATGCTAATTTTACCTTGGTGCAGTTAGACAGGCTCGCCGGCATGGCACTAACTCCTGCTGACTGGCAAACGGTTGTAAAAGCCGCTCTCCCTAGTATGGGCAAATATATGGAATGGAGAGCTCTTTGGCATGAAACTGCACAAGCGCAGGCCCGAGCAAACGCAGCTGCTTTGACTCCAGAGCAGAGAGATTGGACTTTTGACTTGTTAACGGGTCAGGGAGCTTATTCTGCTGATCAAACAAACTACCATTGGGGAGCTTATGCCCAGATTTCTTCCACGGCTATTAGGGCCTGGAAGGCGCTCTCCCGAGCAGGTGAAACCACTGGTCAATTAACAAAAGTTGTCCAGGGACCTCAGGAATCCTTCTCAGATTTTGTGGCCAGAATGACAGAGGCAGCAGAGCGTATTTTTGGAGATTCAGAGCAAGCCGCGCCTCTGGTAGAACAGCTAATCTATGAGCAAGCCACAAAGGAGTGCCGAGCGGCCATAGCCCCAAGAAAGAACAAAGGCTTACAAGACTGGCTCAGGGTCTGTCGAGAGCTTGGGGGACCTCTCACCAATGCAGGCTTAGCGGCTGCCATCCTTCAATCCCAAAACCGCTCCATGGGCAGAAATAATCAGAGGACATGTTTTAACTGCGGAAAGCCTGGGCATTTTAAGAAAGATTGCAGAGCTCCAGATAAACAGGGAGGGACTCTCACTCTTTGCTCTAAGTGTGGCAAGGGTTATCATAGAGCTGACCAGTGTCGCTCTGTGAGGGATATAAAGGGCAGAGTCCTTCCCCCACCTGATAGTCAATCAGCTTATGTGCCAAAAAACGGGTCATCGGGCCCTCGGTCCCAGGGCCCTCAAAGATATGGGAACCGGTTTGTCAGGACCCAGGAAGCAGTCAGAGAGGCGACCCAGAAAGACCCACAAGGGTGGACCTGCGTGCCGCCTCCGACTTCCTATTAATGCCTCAAATGAGTATTCAGCCGGTGCCAGTGGAGCCTATACCATCCTTGCCCCCGGGAACCATGGGCCTTATTCTCGGCCGGGGTTCACTCACCTTACAGGGCTTAGTAGTCCACCCTGGAGTTATGGATTGTCAACATTCCCCTGAAATACAGGTCCTGTGCTCAAGCCCTAAGGGCGTTTTTTCTATTAGTAAAGGAGATAGGATAGCTCAGCTGCTGCTCCTCCCTGATAATACCAGGGAAAAATCTGCAGGACCTGAGATAAAGAAAATGGGCTCCTCAGGAAATGATTCTGCCTATTTGGTTGTATCTTTGAATAATAGACCTAAGCTCTGCCTTAAGATCAACGGAAAAGAGTTTGAAGGCATCCTTGATACCGGAGCAGATAAAAGTATAATTTCTACACATTGGTGGCCCAAAGCATGGCCCACCACAGAGTCATCTCATTCATTACAGGGCCTAGGATATCAATCATGTCCCACTATAAGCTCCGTTGCCTTGACGTGGGAATCCTCTGAAGGACAGCAAGGGAAATTCATACCTTATGTGCTCCCACTCCCGGTTAACCTCTGGGGAAGGGATATTATGCAGCATTTGGGCCTTATTTTGTCCAATGAAAACGCCCCATCGGGAGGGTATTCAACTAAAGCAAAAAATATCATGGCAAAGATGGGTTATAAAGAAGGAAAAGGGTTAGGACATCAAGAACAGGGAAGGATAGAGCCTATCTTACCTAATGGAAACCAAGACAGACAGGGTCCGGGTTTTTCCTTAGTGGCCATTGGGGCAGCACGACCCATACCATGGAAAACAGGGGACCCAGTGTGGGTTCCTCAATGGCACCTATCCTCTGAAAAACTAGAAGCTGTGATTCAACTGGTAGAGGAACAATTAAAACTAGGCCATATTGAACCCTCTACCTCACCTTGGAATACTCCAATTTTTGTAATTAAGAAAAAGTCAGGAAAGTGGAGACTGCTCCATGACCTCAGAGCCATTAATGAGCAAATGAACTTATTTGGCCCAGTACAGAGGGGTCTCCCTGTACTTTCCGCCTTACCACGTGGCTGGAATTTAATTATTATAGATATTAAAGATTGTTTCTTTTCTATACCTTTGTGTCCAAGGGATAGGCCCAGATTTGCCTTTACCATCCCCTCTATTAATCACATGGAACCTGATAAGAGGTATCAATGGAAGGTCTTACCACAGGGAATGTCCAATAGTCCTACAATGTGCCAACTTTATGTGCAAGAAGCTCTTTTGCCAGTGAGGGAACAATTCCCCTCTTTAATTTTGCTCCTTTACATGGATGACATCCTCCTGTGCCATAAAGACCTTACCATGCTACAAAAGGCATATCCTTTTCTACTTAAAACTTTAAGTCAGTGGGGTTTACAGATAGCCACAGAAAAGGTCCAAATTTCTGATACAGGACAATTCTTGGGCTCTGTGGTGTCCCCAGATAAGATTGTGCCCCAAAAGGTAGAGATAAGAAGAGATCACCTCCATACCTTAAATGATTTTCAAAAGCTGTTGGGAGATATTAATTGGCTCAGACCTTTTTTAAAGATTCCTTCTGCTGAGTTAAGGCCTTTGTTTGGCATTTTAGAAGGAGATCCTCATATCTCCTCCCCTAGGACTCTTACTCTAGCTGCTAACCAGGCCTTACAAAAGGTGGAAAAAGCCTTACAGAATGCACAATTACAACGTATTGAGGATTCGCAGCCTTTCAGTTTGTGTGTCTTTAAGACAGCACAATTGCCAACTGCAGTTTTGTGGCAGAATGGGCCATTGTTGTGGATCCATCCAAACGTATCCCCAGCTAAAATAATAGATTGGTATCCTGATGCAATTGCACAGCTTGCCCTTAAAGGTCTAAAAGCAGCAATCACCCACTTTGGGCGAAGTCCATATCTTTTAATTGTACCTTATACCGCTGCACAGGTTCAAACCTTGGCAGCCACATCTAATGATTGGGCAGTTTTAGTTACCTCCTTTTCAGGAAAAATAGATAACCATTATCCAAAGCATCCAATCTTACAGTTTGCCCAAAATCAATCTGTTGTGTTTCCACAAATAACAGTAAGAAACCCACTTAAAAATGGGATTGTGGTATATACTGATGGATCAAAAACTGGCATAGGTGCCTATGTGGCTAATGGTAAAGTGGTATCCAAACAATATAATGAAAATTCACCTCAAGTGGTAGAATGTTTAGTGGTTTTAGAAGTTTTAAAAACCTTTTTAGAACCCCTTAATATTGTGTCAGATTCCTGTTATGTGGTTAATGCAGTAAATCTTTTAGAAGTGGCTGGAGTGATTAAGCCTTCCAGTAGAGTTGCCAATATTTTTCAGCAGATACAATTAGTTTTGTTATCTAGAAGATCTCCTGTTTATATTACTCATGTTAGAGCCCATTCAGGCCTACCTGGCCCCATGGCTCTGGGAAACGATTTGGCAGATAAGGCCACTAAAGTGGTGGCTGCTGCCCTATCATCCCCGGTAGAGGCTGCAAGAAATTTTCATAACAATTTTCATGTGACGGCTGAAACATTACGCAGTCGTTTCTCCCTGACAAGAAAAGAAGCCCGTGACATTGTTACTCAATGTCAAAGCTGCTGTGAGTTCTTGCCAGTTCCTCATGTGGGAATTAACCCACGCGGTATTCGACCTCTACAGGTCTGGCAAATGGATGTTACACATGTTTCTTCCTTTGGAAAACTTCAATATCTCCATGTGTCCATTGACACATGTTCTGGCATCATGTTTGCCTCTCCGTTAACCGGAGAAAAAGCCTCACATGTGATTCAACATTGTCTTGAGGCATGGAGTGCTTGGGGGAAACCCAAACTCCTTAAGACTGATAATGGACCAGCTGGATTAGTGTTGCTTCTTTGATTGGTCTGTAAGCTTAAGGCCCAAACTAGGAGAGACAAGGTGGTTATTGCCCAGGCGCTTGCAGGACTAGAACATGGAGCTTCCCCTGATATATCTATGCTTAGGCAATAGGTCGCTGGCCACTCAGCTCTTATATCCCATGAGGCTAGTCTCATTGCACGGGATAGAGTGAGTGTGCTTCAGCAGCCTGAGAGAGTTGCACGGCTAAGCACTGCAGTAGAAAGGCTCTGCGGCATATATGAGCCTATTCTAGGGAGACATGTCATCTTTCAAGAAGGTTGAGTGTCCAAGTGTCCTTCTCTCCAGGCAAAACGACACGGGAGCAGGTCAGGGTTGCTCTGGGTAAAAGCCTGTGAGCCTAAGAGCTAATCCTGTACATGGCTCCTTTACCTACACACTGGGGATTTGACCTCTATCTCCACTCTCATTAATATGGGTGGCCTATTTGCTCTTATTAAAAGGAAAGGGGGAGATGTTGGGAGCCGCGCCCACATTCGCCGTTACAAGATGGCGCTGACAGCTGTGTTCTAAGTGGTAAACAAATAATCTGCGCATGTGCCGAGGGTGGTTCTCCACTCCATGTGCTCTTCCTTCCCCGTGACGTCAACTCGGCCGATGGGCTGCAGCCAATCAGGGAGTGACACGTCCTAGGCGAAGGATAATTCTCCTTAATAGGGACGGGGTTTCGTTTTCTCGCGCTCTTGCTTCTTGCACTCTGGCTCCTGAAGATGTAAGCAATAAAGCTTTGCCGCAGAAGATTCTGGTTTGTTGCGTCTTTCCTGGCCGGTCGTGAGAACGCGTTAATAACAGTATCCAAGGACCACATCCTCAGAGACTGTAGATCCTACCATGGGATTGGTTCTCCTACATCAACCAATGGTCAAGAAAATATCCCAAAGCCATGCCCACAGGCCATTGATCACTTGAGATGTCCTCATTCTAGGTAACCCTAGCTTGTTCAAAGTTGACAATCATAGTTACTAGGCATGACCATCTAGTCACTCTTAGAATCCGGGCTCAGGGAACCCACACTACACTGTTATTCTTGTTATGTCATTTTCTCTCTCTTACAAACTTTGACTCAGAAGCCTCTCCATTTACAATTGTGTGTGTTTGTGGTTTGTATTAAATACTTTGCTTAGTATTATGATAAAATACTGATCCAAGAATCTAAAGAAAAGAGGCAGGGCCCTTCCCCCCACCCTCCGGTTTACAGTTTGAGTGGATGTACACAGTTGTGGGAATATCACTGACAACACTGGTCAGGAAGCAGAGGGTAATGGATGCTGGTACTCAGATTTTTTTTTCTCTTTGGCATCTAGTTCACTGCATGATTTGGCCCACATTTAGACTGTGTTTAGAATTTAGATACTGGCTGGGCATGGTGTTGCACTCCTTTAATCCCAGCATTTGGAAGCCAGAGGCAGGAGAATTTCTGAGTTCAAGGCCAGCCTGGTCTACAGAGTTAGTTCCAGGATAGCCAGGGCTACATAGAAAAACCCTGTCTCAAAAGAAAAAACAAACAAACAAACAAACAAACAAACCAAACAAACAAAGATTTTAGATACTGCCCAAGCTTAGAATTTCCACCTCAATTTACTTAATCAACACAATCCCTCAAATGCATGCCTAGATACATAACTGGTTAAGTTTTGACTTAATGTTAAATCTCAGTTGTATGTGTGTGTATATATATATATGTGTGTACAAGCTATGTAGATCTGGCTTGTTAGCTTGTCAAAAAATATATAATTAAGGCCATTTCATAGTGTCTTCTTTATTTAATTGATTTCATGAACTATTTGAGATAAAGCCAAGCTAAAATTTACATTCTGCTTCTGAAATTCAAAACAGTTGCTGTCTTTCATGTTTGCTGTGATTCCTACCTATACTGGAATTGTGGGCAGTCTTTTGCCTGTGTGCAGTGGGAGAATTCAAGACCCCTAGTAACTGCAAAAGAGTATCTCTAAGCTAATCTCTCTGGGTTGTGGATCTGTGTTCATTTGGAGCAGCTGGGGATTTGTTAGAAACCCCTTGGAATTCTGGATATTATTGGTTTAGCATTACAATGGAAAGATGGTAGTTCTCAAGAATGAGAGGCAGCCTTCAATAGTAAAGAGAAGATGTTTTAAATTGCCACATGACTCTGTGTGCCAGGTGAAATAAATCAATAGAGTGTTTAGCATATTTCCCAGCGTCCTTCAGTGGATACATACCCTCCCTGCTTTATCTACAGCATGCTAACAGTCTTTGATGGCCTTTCTTGTTCTTTTTGTCTTTTTTACTCATTGTCCCAATGAATCTCTGGGGAAGATACTGTTCAGTCGCAACCTCACTTGAACCAGAATCTTAGCCCTTGTTCTTGGCACATACAGCCAGCTAGATTTCGTAGTTGAGTTTGTACATGGCAACCTTAAACAGACCTGTGGTTACTGCTTATTTCATCCAATCTACATAAAGAGCTTGATGCTATGCAGAGCTCTGAAACCAATTCAAGCATATTCTACTTTGATACCAAATAGCACTAATTCAGATAAAAATGTTTAATTTCTCTGCATCACTGTTTGATCTTAACCCATGAACCCCATTACAGGAGGCTGAGCTATCACTCCTAGATTTATCATTTTTTTCAACCTTTACAACTGAAAACTGCATGATTATTTTCTTCTAATTTCAAACCTTTTGATGTGTTATATTGATTTGTTATATACAACCACTGTTGTGTCTTTCTTGTTAAAAAATTCAAGCAAATATATTATTTCACAGATCTTTCAACTTCAGTTTCTTTCTCAGAACTTTACAGTTTATTTTAGAAATTAAAAAAAAACACATTTAATGAGTACTTTTTTCTTATAAAAGGAATTGGAAAATAACCCAAATAGTATTCATTCTCAAAGTTAACTAACTCACCTATATATAATGTTCACAGAGGAATAGGTATTTGTTTTAAAGACGTATTGTTTAAGTCTTAAAGAGTTATTTAAAGAAACCATAAAATGGCTTAACAAAAGGGAAAAATATATTGTGTGGGATATTTTCTCCTTCATTGGTTTGATCCTGAAGTTTGTCTCCACTCAAATACCTTTCAGGATCTCTGTGTTTATTTGGGCATGTGCCTTGTATTAGCAAATCAAGGATGCTTGTAAGAGCATCTTGTCTTTGCTATTCATTCTATCTTTTCTTTATTCTCTTCACTGAGGTTTACTTATCTGAGTTTATGCTTACCGACATCATAGTCACTTTTTTATACTACCAAATATAGTAAGTATCCGTTTTCTTTCTTTCTTTCTTTCTTTCTTTCTTTCTTTCTTTCTTTCTTTCTTTCGTTCGTTCATTCGTTCTTTTATTTCTGTCTTGTATTTTCCAGACAACATTGTCATAAATGATCTTGCCAGTTATCTTGTTGAAATTAGGTGAAATTTATCTTCCTCATTTTCCTGTTATATGTATTTGATGTTTGAAAAGATTAGAATTATACTTGCTTATAACATTTATTTTTTATTATTTTATATTTGGAGGGAGAGGTGAAAATTGTTTTTATTGTGTTTTTATGAATGTCTCCTAAACACATTTACTATTATATCAGGATTATACAGAGGAACACCAAAGGGGAAATTGCATATTCTGATTACATGCATAGTACACTAGTCTTTTAAGTTTAACTCAGAACTGTTGCAGAATTCCTCTGTCTAATCACATTAAGGCAGTGGGAGGCTTGTGATTGGACAGGAGAAAGGAGGCAGAGCAAGGAGTTGAGGAGAGAGAGAGAGAGAGAGAGAGAGAGAGAGAGAGAGAGGTCTCAGGAGAAGAGAAAGAATCAGAATGGAGGCTGAAATGGTGTTATCAAAAGGTTATAATAGTTGGGCTAAAGCTTTATCACTATCAATTGGCTCTGAAATTATTGTATTGGCATCTTGTAAATTATGATTAAATTGATATATAAATCTAATTGGTTAACTATAAGCTTAAGAGTCTTGTTTCTACTGGGTAATTAGGTGTTGAAATGGATAACCAGGGGTACATGGGGCGTTACATGGAAGCAAGAGGAACTCGGGGTAGCCCATCTTAGAGATGGCCTGGTGGAAGTCCCGTGGCCACAGGGCCGGGGAGTTGGTGGGTTGAGAGATGAAGCAAGTGAGATCTCCTGGTGCAGGGGCTAGCCACAGAGTGTTGGTGGAGCCAACACTATTGTGGGAATGTGCTGATTCACCTTTTTAATATTTCCCACAACACAAAACTGACACTGACATTATCCCAGTGCTATGGTACATTCCTAATACTTCATGTAAATCAACCTGTGGTCCATGTAGCCAAGATAACATGTAATGGGCTTTAAATTCTTTCCTAGAAATCTGCAAATCATCACTTAGCAAGTTATTATAGAAAGCTTTTTATTGGTTATTTTATTTATTTACATTTCAAATGTTATACCCCTTCCCAGTTTCCCCTCCATAAGCCCCCTATCCCTTCTCATCTGCCCCTGCCTCTATGAGGGCGATCCCACACACACACTCATGCCTCAGCGCCCTAGCATTTCTCTACTCTGGAAGCCTCCACAGGACCCAAGGGGCTCCCTTCCCATGCCCGAGAAGGCCATCCTCTGCTACATATCCAGCTGGAGCCATGTGCCCTCCCATTTGTACTCTTTGGTTGGTGAATTTGTCCCTGTGAACTCTGGGGGGATCTGGTTGGTTGACACTGTTGTTCTTATGTGTTTGCAACCGCTTTCTGCTCCTTCAGTCCTTGCCCTAACTTCCCTGTTGGGGTCCCCGTGCTCAGTCGGATATTTAGCTCTGTGCATCCACATCTGTATTGGTCAGGCTATGGCAGAGCCTCTCAGGGAACAGCTATACCAGGCTCCTGTCAGCAAGCACTTCTTGGCATCAGCAGTAGTGTCTGGGTTTGGTGTGTGCAAATGAGATGGATTCCTAGGTGGGGCAGAAATTTTTAAGACTAGAATTTAAACCCTTCTATTGGTCACTTGAAGACTCCTCCACTATTTCTTTTGTCAGTGGAAAATGCCGTTGTCTAAGTCACCTCAACCTGCAGTCATTCTTTGTGTTCTTCCTCAGTCTAATTCATGTTCCTAGCAACAGGGATCAAGAGTACCAAATTCCAGAAAACTATTCTAACATAAGTTATCATCCTCGTTTGTGATCACATCCATCTCGACAGCCCTGAAGCTCTATCTGCTTGTGGTTGTAATTTGAATTTCTCTTATGATCTTAAGGACGTTTAAATTATTAACTTAGAAATATCAGAGGGGGCTAGTTTAGCCATGTGGAGGTTAGGAAGTATCCCAGCCTTTGAGCTGTTAAGGGCATATAAAAATATCAAGGCTGTATGTGTCTTTCATTTGGGAATATAAAACATTGGGGCATTTAGAAGGAACACTGCTGAAATCGATTGGAGTAGCGAAAATTTGATTCATTTACAAATGCTTTCCAAAGTATAAGAGACAACTCACACTTAAAAACTATTAGAAAGTATGGACACTTTGCCCCTTTTTAGAATAGGAAACAAAACACACACGGAAGGAGTTACAGAGACAAAATTTGGAAGTGTGGCGAAAGGATGGACCATCTAGTGATTGCCATATCCAGAGATCCATCCCATGATCAGCTTCCAAACGCTGACACCATAGCATACACTAGCAAGATTTTGCTGAAAGGACCCAGATATAGCTGTCTCTTGTGAGACTATGCCAGGGCCTAGCAAACACAGAAGTGGATGCTCACAGTCAGCTATTAAATGGACCACAGGGCCCCCAATGGAGGAACTAGAGAAAGTACCCAAGGAACTAAAGGGAAGTGCAACCCTATAGGTGGAACAACAATATGAACTAAGCAGTACCCTGGAGCTCTTGTCTCTAGCTGCATATGTATCAAAAGATGGCCTAGTCGGCCATCACTGCAAAGAGAGGCCCATTGGACTTGCAAACTTTATATGCCCCAGTACAGGGGAACGCCAGGGCCAAAAAGGGGGAGTGGGTGGGTAGGGGAGTGGGGGTGGGTGGGTATGGGGGACTTTTGGTATAGCATTGGAAATGTAAATGAGCTAAATACCTAATAAAAATGGAAAAAAAAACTATTAGAAACTTCCCAAATGGAATATATATGCCGTGCCTTAGGATTGGGGGATGGAGAGAGTTGGTTTCTTAGCAGAACTACACAGTTTTTGCCCAAGCTGCATGGATTTGAGACTAGTACAAGACTTGCTAGTTTGACATGCATGATATTGGGGTTCCTGGCTTAAGGCTGGGAAGCACCCAGGCTGACCCAGAGATATGGGCAGCAGCCTATATCTATCTAGTCCTTCAGCCAAATGCTTTCTTAGGTTCTACAAGAACCAAAGCCTCCAATGTTAATGGCTCCTGCTGGGGAAAAGCAGGCAACAAACAGCAGACAGCTCCTTCTGAGAAGAAGGCAAGCCACTGAGAACAAGTCTAAATAAATTATGAAACTGAGCCATCTATCAATCCCATGACTAGTATTTTATCTCTAAAATTTTGTTGCACTTTTCAGTAGTCCTAAGCAACTGAAGTCAAGTTTTTCTTCAAACAAAAATTCAAAGCAACTAAAGTCATGACTTTCTTAGAAGTTCATTTTTTAGCTCAGAGCATTGATATTGTTAATTTAGTTCATGTTTCAGTTTGTACTTATGTTTATTTACATTGAGAAAATACATCTTACCCATCTATGCTTGCTATAATAACCATTTCAACCATCCTGAAGCTCTATCTTCATGTGCTTATAATTTGCATTTTCTCTTACGACCTTAATAACTTTTAGATTATTAAACAACTTCACACATTTATATAGTGAAGTTTATCAATATAACCAGCTATTCCCTCTCTCACCTCCCTCTCCCCTTCTAATCTGTAAACCACCCGCCTACTTTCATATCTTCTTCAAAATACAAATGTTTATATGGATTCAGTCAGTGCAATAACAGATGCATCATCAATTTATGCTTTTTGTGGGATACACGTAACCAGATTCTGGCACATACAGCCAAAAACACTTGTTTCAGGGGATGGCTTGAGTTTGACTAGGTATCATGATCCAGTGATGTCACTCTAAGGGAGCAAAAAGAAAGAAAAAAAGATAAAAGCTTTTAGTACTTAACTCTACACATAAATGTGCACTTAGAGAGCTTTGAGAATATGGCATAGCAATATTTTATTCTAAGGATTTTTTTCGAGGACATTCACAAATTAAACACTGTGTCTGACTTATGGCACTTCCATTTGTATTATAGAAGGATGCACCATCCCACTTAACATGATATACTGTAGTGATATTTTCTGTAAAAGTCACTGCATTATCAAGCCTGTTAAAACACCCTTTGGCTGTGATGATTTAGTGTTTTGAATAAAGTGAATCTGGTTCCATCAATCTTGGTTCTCCTTAATGAATTCTGAGGTTTTGTCTATTTGCTTTTTATTTATATGCTTCTTTCTGTCTTTACATAATCTATTGACTGTTATGTTCTTAGCTATCAGAGGTTGCAAATGCAACTATTTTCCCTAATAAATTAATGTATCATAAAATTTTTTACATGAATTTGCTAAGATTATGTCTATTCTTCATTTCTAAGAAGTCTAGTTATGCCACTTTGAGTCTACACTTATGACCAAGACAAATTATGGATCCTTATTCTCTTCGAATGTCCCTCCTTAGAAAGTTGTATATTTTACTGTAAAGGCTCCATTGTAACCTTGTTTTTTCCCTTTAATTATTGATATATATGGACATAAGTACTATTCACTCAGACTATAAAATTATTTCTATGTTTTGGGGTATGATTGCTTGGTATTGAATAAGCAATTGGTGTAGTCTTTTCTGGAACATTTATGATTTTCATGAATTGAAAAATATATTGAAGTCAAATTTCTACCAGCATTTCATACACTTTGAAAATATGCTTTGTCTTTGTGTCTGGGGAACAGGAATTCCACCAAACACGGTCTCACTATTAGGATTCCACTTCTTGGCATGTCAGGGTAACTCACTCTTCCTCCATGATTGCAACTGGAGGCTAAAAGTTGGTATCATATCTCCCAATGGTAATATTAATGAGTGCTACATTTTGTTATAATTTTTTCTGGGAAAAGTTAATTAATTAATTAATTAATTATTATTTTTTTTACTCATCAGGACAATTCTGATTTGGGATGGTAAAAAATATAAAATTATCAGAATAAAGTTGTGATAAATATGCATTAGTTCTATGACACTTATAAAGGGTCCATTGTGAAAATGTTCAAACACATTGTGGCTACTCAAGTCATGAGATAAAATTCTAATGTATTCATTAAACTTTCTAGAATGCTGTTATTATCAACAACTTTGTTGAGCATTTTCCTTCATGTTTTAGTGTAATGAAATTTTAAAATTTTATTTATTTTCTCTATCAATTTTTCTCTACTTATTTTCTCTCTATATGTATATATGTACAAATATATTCTTTTGAAACAATTTTTATAACATATATACATATATATTTGTACACATAAAGATATATGTATATATATTTTCTTAAATATATAATGTAGCAGTAGGTGGTTAATCTGCTCTAATTGCCTTGGAGGCAGCATCATGAGTTACTTCCTACCCACTGCAATGTTCTATATTCTCAAATGAAAGACACACACAGCCTTATATTTAATATGCCTTAATCAGTTCAATGGCCAGGCCACTCCCAAATCCCCATGTTACTAATTCCTCCCCTCTGATACTCCTGAGTTATTACTTACTAGACTCTCTATTCCTTCTTTGTTACCCTAGACCCAGTGTGGGGCCCCTAGGGCCATTCTTCTCTGACTCTTACATGTTGGCTCTCTCTGTTCAGTGTTTCACCGAGCATGAGGGTTTTGTACTACCCTTGCCCATGAATCCTAACATCCTGTCTCCTTCTCCCTGCCCAACCATTAGCCACTGGCAACTTTATTTACCAGTTGAAAGCAACTGAGGGCAAGGACCCACAGAGTCTTACTCATGGGATTCACGTGCAATTTTGGGAAGTCAACTAACATAATGCAAGCATTAAACCAAATGCACAACAAGAAGGTTCACTCTATATAATGTTACTTGTATGTATGTTTTCAGGGCAGACAGTTTAGCTCTAGAGAACCAATGGGTATGCTCTTTCCTGGGGAAGACCACCTCTTTCACTCCTAAATTTCCTCTAATGCCACTAATTCACTGTGTAGAGTTGAGGCCTTCTAGGCTTTTTCTGTCTCCACTTTGACATATGGGTTAAAGTTGTCCTTGTTCAGCTCACATTTGAACAGTCATGTTGTTGACTCTTTAGGGAATTTGATTAATTGGTTTCCCAAAGCAATCAATTACACATTAATATTGTAAGTACTACTTAAGTAGTAGTACATATGTGTTTATCTGCATTTCTTTTAAAAACTCTTGTTTTTAATGGATCAGGGAGGAAAGGTTTTCAAGAGGAAGAAAGCAAGTGCTTGTTCAAACCTATCGATTATGTGCAGATTGATTTGGGCCATCCATTACTGTTTCCTGTGGTTTATGCCAGTAGTGTCTCAGACTTTACTATTGTATCTTGGTTTCATATTGGTAAACTTTTATTTCCAAGGACTTTATTTTCACAGAAGACCCACTTCATGAAATAAAATTATTTTTGCTAAAAGGGCAACATCATTAGACCAGATAGTTAGCCAGGACTTGGAGAAAAATTAATACTGCTATTCTGCTAAAAGTACATAGTAATAAAATGAGTCTTAATGACATTCTGTTATAAGTATAAGTCATTGCATCACACAGTTCACTATCTTTATTATAGTATAAGAAACAGAGAGACCCAGAACCTAGACAATGTGCAGTTTGAGCTACATAGTCCTGAACTGGTATCTTCCTTAAGCCCATCCCTCAAGCTCAGGTGTGTATGTAGCAGCAGAGATAGAAAAACTAAAAAGTAAATCAATAAAAAAATAAATAAACCCCACAAAGCCACAAGAACAAACATCAAAGTAAATAAACCAAAGAAATTTAGGATATTACCTTTGACCTTTACAATTGTTTTTAATCTCTGCTTGCATTGAAATACTCAAGTCCAATATGTGTTGCCTATATACTCTATGGAGCATGGTCAAACTCAGAGTGATCCCCCTTACGGAGTCCTTTCCCACCATCAATTGTGAGGAGGTTCAGCATCCTTATCACAGTTTTGCAAGGGTTCTCTTCAATGACTTCATGTCTAAGCTGTTCCTTTGGATGGGGTGGAGTTGCTTTAGGGTTATTAATAAAATTTTAAATATATATGATTTACAGTGCTTTATTTTGGAAGAGAAAGAAGGTGAAGAAGAGTAGAAGCCTTAGTTAATTGTGTTCAACAATTCTATTATTTTTCCTTTCATATGTTACAGTGAATCTCTGTCCTCTGTAATCACTTACACAGTTAGCATGCTCAGAACAATGTTAACAAAGTCTTCAATCGCTGATTTATTCATAGCTATAAATGTACAAGGTGATATCTGTGGCTCTGGTTCGACTTGCTCCCTTGGGGTGTTCACACTGGATGGGAAATGATGGAGCAGAGTCCAGATCAGGATCCTGGTATGGCAGTGAGTGCCAGTGGCAGGAAAGGCCTTCTCTGAAGATTTAAGTGTTACAGATCTCTTAGGTGATCCTCAGTGAAACACTGGTGTGTGGATACTTTATTCAGGGTGAACAAGGGCAATCTATGAACCTTAGAGAGTGGGAAGGTGTTTCAGGGTGAATGTAAATCTTTGGCCAGAGCTTAAAGTACTGGCAATGCCTCATTTGCAGGGAGAAGCATTCCTGAAATCCCAGGAGCTTGCTGAGCAGGGTCTTTCTGGAGAGAGGAAGTGGATCTGTAATTTTGCCAAGGATTATGTGACATTCCTCAGGTAGAGGATTAGGGTCTGGCTCCCAACATCAGGCTGGAAAAATTAGGCTCTGCTAAGAAAATGGAGTCCTTCTTTTTGAATGGAGCTCAGGAAAGCTATCTGGACACGGTAGACTACAACCTTATTAGCAGGATCCAATAGATTCCCTTTGTATTAAATAAAATATAAAATGTCTTCATTAAATGCCAATTGGAAACCTAATCTTCTGGTGCCTTGTAGTTCTTTGTTAAGGACGATCAAACCCTGGCTTCGAACTTTTAGTAGCATTTTGATTTTGAGACTGAACCTTTTTTCTCTCTGGATTTCTTGACACATAATTTCTTTTCCTCCATAACTCTTCCCATTCCCCAAAACATGACTACATTTCAATTACATGCCCTAAGTCCTCATAAAATCCACCCGTGTTTCTATGTCAAAACCACGTGTTGAATGCCACTGGTGACATCTCATAAGAACTGAAATTCCATCACAGCAAAAAGTCCATTTGCTTTTTTTAGACAGCTATACTTCATTAGTCTCAAGCTTACAGTGTTTGTTCAATCACACCCTCTTCTCAAATAAATGAAATATACACTACCACATTCAATCAATCCCAGCTTACTCTGTAAAGCAGTCATTCTAATTAATAATAAAACACATGGTGATCATGTTTCATATTTAACTTCATTTCAGATAACTTTTAATGTCTGTTTAAGAATTACAAGCTAAGAAAAATTATTTTAAAAGCTATACATTTGATTCACCTCCTTTTAGGGTATTTGGTCAGAAGCCACGTGCCTCAGCATTTTCTTATATGATTTGTGCCCTGTATTTTGATATTTTAAAGTATCGTACCCAAGTTTTCTATCTATATTATAAAATAAAATGTGTGTGGGTTGAATTTATTTGTTTGTTTGTTTTTTTTATTTCATGGTTAATGTATCAATTAAGACCATGTTTACCTAATATCATTGCTCTATGTTCTTATTGTGTAAATTGATTTAAACAACGCCCTACCAAGTTTCACATTTAAATGACCTCAAAAGTATACTTTTGGTCAAAGTAGAGATAATTTTGGTAAAACAACTTCCTATCTCTCTGACTAGTAAACACTAACATACAGATTTTAACACTTTCTGTCCAAGTGGGATAACTGGAAGTTTCCTTGATTGTTTTGATAGCAAGGTGACAGGAACCATCGCCAGGTGTAGCCTCTTCAATCTAATTATAAATGGAACAGATAATAACATCCAGGGTACCAAAGTACAAAAGTAAATAATGGTTTGCTGTCATCCAAGCAAGCAGCAGAGTTCAAATATTTTCCTTCCCATTTCTAACCAGTGTCACGCATTACTGCAGGAGATCTGAATGCAGTAGAGTATTTTGAATAATGTCTGACATTGTGGTCATTGTGCAATGTACACTTGGTAATATCTGTTGAAGTCTATTTCCATGCATGCTGAGGAGAAATGCTGCTTTCCTGACTTTAAGAATATCATTGGAATTTTCAACAAGGCCAAGGAGTGGGTTCTCTTACATGAAAACCAATGTTTGAAATTTCCATATACAGATTTTTCTAGTTCCTTATTCACAACAGGGCTTCTGAACTCCCAAGGCTCCAAATGACCAATAATGGTTTGTTTTCTTTTGTTTTTGTTTTTTCTTACACACATTGTGGTGTAACTTGTTCATTGACATCTTGTAGCAGTCTTCTCTCTCTCTCTCTCTCTCTCTCTCTCTCTCTCTCTCTCTCTCTCTCACACACACACACACACACACACACACACGTAAATTCTTACAGGGCCCCATTTATGAGTTTTTTTTTAAACAAATTAGCATTCTTTCATTCTTATATATTTCATGAGCAGAAATATACAAACTAAGCAACAAAGCAGCATACTCAACTGATTTTATTATTACATTTGGCAGATGGGAAGATACACTTGTCAGAGGGAGAGAAAGAGAACAGAACTGCCTGTAGACTCTTTAGAACTCCTGTTTGTTTGTTTGTTTGTTTGTTTGTTTGTTTGTTTTGTTTTTCGGTTTTGTTTTGTCTTGTTTTGTTTTTCTGGCAAGTAGCTATAGACACATGCATGGTACCTGTGTGAACATGAATAGGTTGGCAGGCCATTGTCCAGGAGCCATAAGGACAAGTTACCCAATGTAATGCTAACGGTTTTGTTCTTCTATTTCATTCTTGAGACACAAGTCCTACATGAGGAACAGCCGTTATTATTGTTGTTGTCATCATTGCTGATGTTGATGTTGTTACTGCTATTTCTCAGATGATCTGTAGCTTCTGCAGAGCCTCTACAAAGCTTCATAGTACCCATAGTCTAGAAATGGAATTAATTTGAATTTTCACTGTCATTCCTTACTTAACTCTTTTTCCTACATAATTCATCTTGCTGAAATTTATTTTTCAGTTAAATAAAAAAATATTAAAATTACTTTAAAAAACCAGAGGAAAAAAAACTAGCATACTAAAATATCCAGAAAGGATGTGTCTTCCAACATCTCTTATTTCTTCTGTGTTTTCTTTCTTTTTTTTTTAATTTTAATTTATTTTAACTTTGGTTGTTTATTTACTTGACTGCTTGCTTAATTTCTAAAGCCTACGAAAAAGAAAGGGAACATATTTGTGTGGGTAGAGAAGTAGAGTATAGAGGAGAAGTTGGGGAGGGGAAAACCATGATCAGAATATATTATATGAAAGAAAACCAAGCTATAACATACTTTAATGCTTGTGTTTCTAAAGGTAGTTTTTGTAGTAACAATTCATATCTCTATCCATTTTAATCAACTATTCTATTTGAATGGAGAATTTGCATTTCTGTTCTGCATAGATGGTTGGCCAACAAAAAAACTTCTTTCTAAAGTATATGAAAAGATCTGAGTGTGTTGGTCAGTGGGCTAGAAAGAAGGTTGAAGCAATTAAGAACTCTAAATAAAGTAGGTTTACAGAAAAATCTAAGCCTACAAAGGACCATGATTAAGGGAACATAATTGACAGAAGATCATAATTAAGAAGGTTGAAGATCAACCTCGGAGACAGAATAATCCTAATAAGAATACTTGACTTACCTGATACCAGATTTCTCTGCAGTTTTTTCTTTACCTTTTTTTTTTTAGATACTATCATTACTCTAGTGCATATATCTGTTGATTGTTTTTCTTCAAAATAATGACCATCAAATAAATATCAGAAAAGGACAATTTAAAAATTTTTTCAGACTCTCTATGCCTGCTTCCCTTGTGGGAATGAGCGATGGCTAGATCTGTGGACTTCCATTCACAGCTGCTGCTGACCATTGTTGTAAGTTGGACTACAGACTCATTCCTAAGTCAGAGGCAGAAAGATGGAGTTGAAGGCTAGTCTTGGCTACACAGCAAATTCAAGGCCAGACCCTGGCTCATAGAACATATGGGGACAGGTAGCACAGGAGAGTGGAGAGCACAGGCTGAATAGGCAGCAGGGTGGCTGGGACAGGGTCCTGAGGTCCAATATCTGCAGCCAGGAGGTGGGGCTGTTCTACAGTCCTCTGTGCACTGGTCTTGCCTGGAGAGAGATGGTCTCCCAGGAGTGCTGACACAGGCTTGCACACCCACAGGACAAACAAACTCCAGCTAGAGACAGTAAGAATATCTAACACCAGAGATTACCAGATAGCCAAAGGCAAATGTAAGTCTCTCACCAACAGAAACCAAGACTACTTGGCAACATCAGAACCCGACACTCTAACCACATCAATCCTGGATACACCAACACACCTGAAAAGCAAGATTTGGATTTAAAATCATATTTCATGATGCTGATAGAGGATTTTAAGAAAAATATTAATAATACCTTTAAAGAAATACAGGAGAACACAGCTAAACAGGTAGAAGCCCTTAAAGAAGAAACACAAAAACCCTTTAAAGAATTACAGGAGAACACAGCTAAACAGGTAGAAGCCCATAAAGAAGAAACACAAAAATCCCTTAAAGAATTACAGGAAAACACAACAAAACAGGAGAAGGAATTGAACAAAACCATCCAGGACCTAAAAATGGAAGTAGAAACAATAAAGAAATCACAAAGGGAGACAACTCTGGAGATAGAAATCATAGGAAAGAAATCAGGAAGCATAGATGCAAGCATCACCAACAGAATACAAGAGATGGAAGAGAGAATCTCAGGTGCAGAAGATTCCATAGAAAACATGGACACAACAGTCAAAGAAAATGCAAAATGCAAAAAGATCCTGACTCAAAACAGCCATGAAATCCAGGACACAATAAGAAGATCAAACCTAAGGATAATAGGTATAGATGAGAATGAAGATTTTCAACTTAAAGGGCCAGCAAATATCTTCAACAAAATTATAGAAGAAAACTTCCCTAACCTAAAGAAAGAGATGCCACATGAACATATAAGAATGCTACAAAACTCTAAATACACTGGACTAGAAAAAAATTCCTCTCAACACATAATAATCAAAACTCCAAATACACTAAACAATGATAGAATATTAAAAGCAGTAAGGAAAAATGGTCAAGTAACATATAAAGGTAGACCTCTCAAAATTATACCTGACTTCTCCCCAGAGACTATGAAAGCTAGAAGATCCTGGGCAGATACCATACAGACCCTAAGAGAGTACAAATGCCAGCCCAGGCTACTATATTCAGCAAAACCCTTGATTACCATAAACGGAAAACCCAAAATATTACATGACAAAACCAAATTTATACAATATCTTTCCACAAATCCAGCCCTTCAAAGGATAATAAACGGAAAACTCCAACACAGGGAGGGAAACTATGGCCTAGAAAAAGCAAGAAAAATATCTTTCAGCAAACCTAAAAGAAGATAGCCACATGAACAAAATCCCAAATCTAACAACAAAAATAACAGGAAGAAACAATTACTTTTCCTTAATATCTCTTGATATCAATGGACTCAATTCCCCAATAAAAAGACATAGAGGGGAGGGGGAGGGGAGGGGAGAGGAAGGGGGAGGGGAGGGGAGAGGGAGGGGGAAGGGGGAAGGGAGGGGGAGGAAGGGAAGGAAAGGGAAGGAAAGGGAAGGGAAGGAGAAGGGAAGGGAAGGGAAGGGAAGGGAAGGGAAGGGAAGGGAAGGGAAGGAAAGGAAGGAAGGGGAAGGGAAGGGAAGGGAAGGGAAGGGAAGGGAAGGGAAGGGAAGGGAAGGGAAGGGAAGGGAAGGGGTAGAGAAGTAGGAAGTGTCCAGAGGACAGAGGAGGAGCAAGAAGGCAATAGCAAGAGTTCTATGAATTCTTGCAGAAATCAGCCAAATGGTTCTAAATTTGAAGAGGAAGGACAAGGAATTTAAAAATATGTAATTAATTTTAATTAAAAGTAAAATGAAAGATATACAAACCTTCTAATAGTACATGGTGTTAAGAGGAAACTGTGGAGCCATCAAACAAATAACTTATTGCTACAGAAAATAACTCATAAAAACAGCTTAAGGAAGGAATGAATTATTTTAGTTTATTGAGCTAGGGCATACAGTCCATCACACAGGGATATCCTGGTGGCAAGATGATGAGCCAACTGGCCCTATTCTGTTCAACTTCACAAGGCAGAAGGAAATGAATGTTCACATTTAGCTTGCATTTTCCTACCTACAAGTTTAGTACCCCAGTTTATGGAATTGTGCTGCTCACAGTAAAGATAGGTCTATCAACTTCACTTAACCTTGTAATCCTGCAGAGTCATTCTACAAAGATAATGGAATCTAAATAATTGCTCATAGAGATGTCGAAAAGATGGTCTCCTAGGTGATTCTATATCCTGTTAAGAGAAAAACCTAAATTATCTATTATATATAATTCATAAAACAGAGGAAGTTTTGCAAAAACCCATGCATATATACTTATTTGATTTTTATTGAAAAAAAAATTTTTCAGTGAACAAACATAATATTCTTAACAAGTGAAACTGAAATAGCCATAATTATGAATAGCTTTGTGTAGTACCATACATCATATATAAAGATCAAATCATGTGTATTTACTTCTCATTATTTAATTTACTAAAATTATTAAGATTTATGGCTTCATTTAACTTCATATTTATCGTTTTGTTTTCCCCTTATTTGAACTCATGGTCTATTTGTTTATCTTTAGCTACTTTACAAACAACAACAACAAAAATCCTCACATCTTCTTCTATATCTTCTTGGCTTTGTAGTGATCCTATCACAGAGTGAGCCTCCTAGGTCTTATAGAAGATTTAAATAAAAGGAATTGATTTTACTATGAGTTAGCTCACAACTTCAGTTAAAACTACTATCATCCCAAGAATCAGAAAAACACATAAAAATATAAAAGGTGATAAATATTGCCAAAGATTTTTTAAAACTGCAAATATATAAATGCTTCAGCAAATAAACATAAACCTGTTTCAAGCAATTAAAAATATAGAAACCAAGCAAAGACCTGGAGGACACACAAAAGACAGAAGTGTGAATTTTAAACCTGAAAAGAAAATCAGCAATCCAAATAAAACCTCAGCCACTGGGTTTAAAAGCAAAAGAAGAGAAGAAACCGTTTGTCAACTGGGACTTAGAGCAATAAACTATCCTCTAATTCAAAGGAAAGGATAGTATGAAATCAAAAGAAGAATAAAGGCAAAGCAAAAAATCAGAACAGATCCTTACCAACTATAAATAAAGTTGGAAGCCACTTGTTTTAGTTTTATGAAGAAAGTGCCAAATATTAGAGCAGAAGCAGTATTAGAAGAAATTATCAGAGTTTGAATCTAAGACATTCTACAGGCTCAGGTTGGTGTGTTGGCCCCCAGGTCTTATACTGTTTGAAGGCCTGAGATTTAGGAAGATGGAAACTTAAAGAGGAATGGGGGCCAATGAGGAGTTGGCCTTGGGAAGCTACACTGTATCCGTGGCCTCTTCTCTTTTTGTGTGCTTCCTCTTCTGCAATGATATACATAGTTATTATCTGCAGCTCAGTCCTCAACATGACACACTGACAGCTCTGAAACAGTAAGGGATATAAAATCGTTTTTCTTGGCTTCATCACTGTGATGTAAAAGTATCTAACACAGAAATTGTGGTGTGCTAGGTAGCTTTTAATGTCAACTTGTCACAACCTTTCTTCAATAAGAAAGAGATTCAAGTTAAATGTACAGTGGTATTGGCCTAGCCTATTTATTAGTTCACCCAGCTCACTGTGTGTTCCCTGGGCTGGGACCAGACAGTGCTGTTGTATAATGAGGGAAAGCATTGAACTACTCAATTAATATTATTAAGACACTATCTTTAATGTGTGTTTTGCCACAATAAAAAAATGCTTCCTTACATCATAAGTAATGATTCCATGACTTATTCACTTCAAATTAAACTGCATAAAAATTACTTCACAGTGAAATGACAACAAAAATTAGCAGATTTATATTCCTTATATGTGGTTTTTATCTTGTACTTGGCATTCATTTTGGTCTGCAATTGTGAGAACAAATGATAAGATGTAATTTCCAGTGGTAAGATCTTATATGAGACTCATTGTCCAGTTTATGAGGTTTCTAGTAATATTTCTTAGTGCTTAACATTATATCAGCTTCATAAATAGTGAGTGTGTTTTTCACTGGCAGTGAAATGCTCTCAGAGAGGGTAATGGTTTTGCATATAGATGAAAAACATATTTTTCCTTAATATTTAATCTTTTCTTTACAGTCTAGTCATTATCCCCCTCCCATTCTGCTCTCCTATAGTTAACTCATCCCATTCCTCCTCTCACTTCTCCAAGAGGATGTCCCACCCCTCCACATCCCCCACACACACCTCCACACCTCACTAGGCCTCCCCATTCCCTGGGGACTCATGTCTCTCAAGGGTTAGGAGTACCTTCTCTCACTAAAGCCAGGCAGTCCTTTGCTTTTACATAGAAACACCATATCTTAGTGGAAATACTAAAAGTAGCTCAATAAAATCATGGTGTATGAAGCATATGCTTAATTATAAAGATTTTAGGTTCTAGTAAAATCTCAAATTATATTCTTCAATCTGTGAACATATAACTAATTCCCCTAACATAGTAGTTTCTATTTAGAAAGCAACCAAAATAAATAAACAAACAAGCAATACAAATAAGCAAGGAAATTAAATGTTTTTTTTTCTTCTTTTTATTCTAAAACAGCATTGTCCCATAGTTACAGGCAGTATCTGACTTTGAAGTATATAATTGGTGTTCAAAGTACATGTGACCTCTGTCATAAAGATGGATTCTATAGCTTAAAGGTTTGGGGAGCACTGGTATTGTATTGGTCACAGAGATAGCATAGAGATCACCAAGCTATAAAGTACATGCAACATTTCCCCTAAGGATGGGTTCTATTGACTGAGAAACAAAGTGAAAGATAATGGTTTATGGGGGAAGAAGATGAGCTAAATATAATAGTGTATAGAATTCAGTGTAACCTGGCCCTGCACATAACACAGATCACCTGGCTATTAATTATACCTTCCCCTAACCCCACAGTCTTCTGCATGGAAAACAGGTATACATCCATATTGTTGGAAAGACAAGCCTACGTGTTTGACATTCCTGGTTTCCCTGGTGCTTATCTGTGAGCACAAGAACCTCATGCCCTTCTATAAGAAATATTCAGTTCTATGAGAGGAGCACATGTGTCTTCCAGAATATATTATTGGAGATCTCAAGTGATGTTCACAATGCTACCTTATTGGTCTTACTTTCTTTCGCAGAGTTCTTTGCTTAATGAAGGTGGCATCCACCTAGCCCAAGAAGCTCTGGATGTCAGATTCATTTTCTTGGGATTCCATGTTCAGCATGCCATGAGATGTGTTAATAACCAAATTACACTTTATGTCCACAGCTGCTAAATGGTCTAAGAATTGTGACTATGTACACTGTAGATCTATTTACAGAAGACAGATGCCCGACTAAAGGAGGCATCTAGAGGACAAAGACCATAAAAATGATGAAATTATGCCATTAACACACATATATGGGTAGGGCAATAATAAGTGGAGAATTCTCAGATATAAAGAAAACATTCAGAAGCTCCACTGTAAGGTCATCAATCAAAAAGTCTGTGTGGATTTGGTTATATCTTTTTTTTATTTGTTTTTTTTAAAGATTTTATTTATTTTATGTATGAGAGTACACTGTCTCTGCTCTCAAACACAAAGTAGGGAATCTTGAAATACCAACCCTGCCTGAGGAGCAATTGTCAATTGCTGGCTACCAGGGAAACATGAGTTGGTTTTCTTTAGGGATAAAAGCCTAAGATGCTATTGATGCTGCAGTAGGTGCCCCCACAGCCATGTACATATACCCAACATTTAATGGGGAGAGGAAGGGAGAAGAGAGAGGGAGAGGAAGAGGGTGAGGGAGAGAGAGAGAGAGAGAGAGAGAGAGAGAGGGAGAGGGAAGTTGGGAGGAAAAAGTGATGTTGGAAATAAGGAAGTAATAGGAGGGAATGGCAAGGGGTTGGAGTTAATAAAAACATTATATGGATATATTAATATTAAATAAATGTTTAACATTAATTTTTAGTAACATTAAATAATTTAATTAATATTATGTAAATATTAATAATAAATAATATTAAACAAATAATATGATTCAAATTCTTTTGAATGTAAAGGTAACTGTCAATAAACTAAAACAAGCACAACTATTAACATGATAGAAAGTGTTCATTGATCTTTGATTTGAACTAAGAGAAATGTAACAAAATATCAATTCTGTAAAACTTCATGCCTAATATATGAACTGTTCATAATTTCCAATTTTAATCACTAGGAAAGAATTACTATGGACCATTGTAGAAAAAAGTGGTATTTAGTCATGTAGTCAGAATGAGCTTAATATTAAAAAGTCAGTAAATATAACATACCATATTAATAGTCTAAAAGAATTAGTAAAAACACAATCTCCATTAGATATAGAAATATAGCAGAATGGTGTTTTAAGTTAAATGTTTCAGTAAATAAGGATGAGCTCTAACTTTAAATAGTAATCTACAATATTTCTGAAGCTATAGATAAATACAGCAACAGCATAGTATGAACTTTCCAGACAGTCTTATTTTGTACATCTGTGACACTCTAGAAGAAAATGACAAAGAACTGTTGGTAGAAAATGTATGTAGATAATACATATTAACACTGACCTCAAACACTTAATGCATTATGGGGAAAGAATATGAGATAAACATAATAGTGTATAGAATTCAGATGTAACCTAGCCCTACAAATAACACAGGTCACCTAGCTATTAATTATACCATATAATTATATTAATTATATGGGGCATAAAATGAAAAGTTTTTAGAAGAACTATGACACACCAACTTGGACAAGACTTAAGAATGATGTATCAATAAAATACATAATTTCTTACTACAATAATTAAGAAAATGTTAAGACTTACTTTCCAGTGGTGTTGCTAGGAAACACATGAAAGATGCAAAGAAAATCTAAGCATCTGCCCATTATTTATAATTGAAGCCCAACCGAAGAAAGAGGCAGCATGTAAAAAGATGGTAAACAGGTATGCACATTGTGAAGATATTTCACCAAAACTTGGAAAACAATATTGTCTTAGTTAGGGTTTTACTGCTGTGAACAGACACCATGACCAAGGCAAGTCTTATAGAAACAACATTTAATTGGGTCTGGCTTACAGGTTCAGATGTTCAGTCAATTATCATCAAGGTGGGAGCATGGCAGTATACAGGCAGGCATGGCGCAGGCAGAGCTTAGAGTTCTACATCTTCAACCAAAGGTTGCTAGTGGAAGACTGACTTCCAGGCAACTGGGATGAGAGTCTTAAGCCCATACCCACAGTGACATACCTATTCCAACCAGGCCACACCTCCAGATGGTGCCACTCCCTGGTCCAAGAATATGCAAACCATCACAAATTTTAACTACTGTTTTATATATACATAATATTATATATGTTATACACATTATTTTGCATATATTATATACATATATATGTAAAATTGCATATAGAGAATTCTACTTGTCATCAGATAAATGCAAAGCCAAACACAATAATCTAGCATGACATAGCCATCATGTTTAAAAATTTTAAAGTTCAATAATACAGTTAACAAAAATATGAAACAATTTGTATTCCTGAATAAGTATGTAATTCTGTTTGGGGTGTTATAATGCTTGAAAGAGTGAAGAGTGAAATAACTTTGGTATACCACTCCAAGATGTTTCTTTCTTTTATTTCTTTTCTTTCTTCCTTTCTTCTTTCTTTGTTTTTTAATTATTTTATTTATTTACATTTCAAATGTTTTCGCTCTTCAGGTTCTCCCCTCAGCAAGCCCCCTCCCATCATCCCTCCATTTTGCCTCTAAGACCCCATTCCTTTCTCTTACTCAGGACCTTCCCTCCATCTGTCTCCAGTGATTATTTTGTTCCTCCTTCTAAGTGGCACTGAAGCATCCACACTTTGGTGTTCCTTCTTGTTAAACTTCATATCGTCTGTGAGTTGTATTGTGTGTACTCTGAGCTTTTGGACTAATATCCACTTATCAGTGAGTACATACCATGTGTGTCCATTTGGGTCTGGGTTACCTCACTCAGGATGTTATTTTCTAGTTTCATCCATTTGCCTGCAAAATTTGTAAAGTTGTCATGTTTAATAGCTAAGTAGTATTCAATTGTGTGGTATACCTCATTTTCTGTATCCATTCTTCCGTTGAGGGACATCTGGGTTGTTTCCAGCTTCAAGCTATTATAAAGAAAGCTGCTATGAACATAGTGGAGCATATGTCCTTGTTACATTTTGGAGCTTTTTGGGGTATATGCCAAGTAGTGGTATACATGTGTCTTCAGGAAGAACTATTTCCAAATTTCTGAGGAACCTCCAGATTGATTTCCAGAGTGGTTGTACCAGCTTGTAATTCTACCAGCAATGGAGGAGTGTTCCTATATTTCCACATTCTCACCAGCATCTGCCGTCACCTGAGTTTTTGATCTTAACCGTTCTGATTGGGGTGAGGTGGAATCTCAAGGTCATCTTGATTTGCAATCCCTGATGAGGAAGGATGTTGAAAATTTCTTTAGGTGCTTCTCAGCCATTTGAGATTCCTCAGTTGAGGATTCTCTGTTTAGCTCTGTACCCCATTTTTAAAAAATTGGGTTATTTGGGTTTTTGGAGGTTAGCTTCTTGAGTTCTTTATATATATTAGGTATTAGTCCTTTATCAGATGTGGGGTTGGTGAAAAAACAATTTTTTTTCCCGATCTGTGGGTTACTGATGTGTCCTATTGACTGTGTCTTTTGCCTTATAGAAGCCTTTTAGTTTCATGAGGTCCCATCCTGACCTCAAACTGTGCTACAGTGTAATAACGATTAAAAACCACATGGTATTGTTATAGGCACATACAGGTCAGTGAAATATAATTGAAGACCCAGAAATAAGCAAATAAGCCCTCACACCTATGAACACTTGATCTTTGACAAAGAAGCCAAAAGCATACAATGGAAAAAAGAAAGCATTGCCAATATATAGTGCTGGTCCAACTGGCAGTCTGTATCTAGAAAAAATGAAAACAGATACATATTTAACAGCTTGCACAAAACTCACATCCAAGTGGATCAAGGACCTTGATATATAATCAGATATACTGAATCTCATAGAAGAGAAAGTGGGAAAGAGGCTCTAACTCATTGGCACAGGGGGAAATTTCCTAAACACAACTCCAATGACTGAGGCTCTAAGATCAACAATTGATAAATGAGACCTCATGAAACTGAAAAGCTTCTGTAAGGCACGAGGTTTCTTATAAAGTTGAAATCACATGCAGTACACACTGGAGCAATTATGCAGCTTGGTATTTCTCCAAGAACAATTTATAAAATTTTCAAATCAAATTACTTACAATTATATCTGCCTTGAAATAATATAAATATTCAAAGATTGGAATTTAGACAAAACACCCATTGTGAGTTTTCAGTAAAAAAAAACCCAAAAACCAAAAACCAACCAACCAAACAAACAAACAAACAAAAAAACATATGTTACATTTGTAGATGAAACAAGACTGAATTGGAATCCATGCATAGGAATCATTTTGTGAAATTTATGAAATATGAAGGTAAAGTAATGAAGAAGATTAGACATATCTGGCATTTATGGCGTGGAATGAAACTTCTGGGGATAATAAGGTCATTCAAATATTTTACATCTGGAAGTAGGCTCATGCAAGTGCATACATTGCTGAGATCCATGAAAACATATATTTAATTAAAACCTACTTTATAATTTCACTTGTCTAAATGTCAACTCAGAAATATTAATTTCCTTATTGTCCATAATTTTAAAAAAATGTTCTGACTCCCTACACTATATTAATAGATACAGAATGCAATCATCCTAAAGTGATATCACTCTCATATCTACAGCTTCCCAGAGATTCCAGGATATGTTTGGGAAAGCTATTGTGAGAGCATCTCTTGTTGATTTTCTTATCGTAATAATTAAGGATTTTCCAATGACGTATTTGATGTGCTCTGCATAGTTTTGTTTTAGATCATGATGGAAAAACACACCAGTCTTCACTATGCTTTTTCTAGGGAACTTTCACTATCACTTGGAATATAGAAAATTATCCAATACTGACAGAGTGAATACACACAAATATAGGCCATATCTTGCAATTTTAAATCACATATATGTGCAAGGATATGGACAACAACTTCAGAACTATAGAGTTAGAGAGGAACATTGTAGTTCGGGTCACCAATTTCGTTATCTTGGGCTAGTTCCAGCCCTTCATTTCAACCATTGTCTACCTGTATGTTGGGGCCGACATCCTTGACTAGTAGATAAAAATCTTTGGATGCTATCAGTTGAACAGACCCACTACTTTACTTTCTATTGACCCCAAAGCTAAGAATGTCATCAGGCAATACCTTGGTCCTCTGGAAGAGTTTTCCCCATCTTGCTATACCTGCCTAGCTGATGGGCTCACCTGTGTATTTTAAACTTGTCCTGATGTATGACTTTCTCAGATTTGTCAAACTATAAGAATATCATGAAACTGCTTCTACATGGGAACATGGAATTTGGGGTAGCCTAAGTTTGTATTTCTGGAGTCATGGTCACTCGAAATGGCTTCACTGTCACCCCTCTCTTTTCTTCAAGGGCAGAGCTGTAGACTTTTGTGCAGGCAGTTAGAAAACAAGACAGTAATAGAAACAAGATACCCAGTATCCCTTTAAGAGTCTAGGGAACAGTGTTCTTGCGTTGGAATAGATTAATATAAAGTAAAATTTTGCATCTTCTTTTGTAGAAATTGACAACCTTTTATGTAATTTATGTCCTCAGAAAATTCTTTGAAAAATCTAAAATAACTTCGTAAAGAACGAAATTGTAGTGTAGCACTTACCCTATCTGATTCCAAACTTGGAGTGGGCGTTGGAACAAGAAGGGATAAATTGATAGTTGGAACAGAACAGAAAGGCCAGAAATAGCATGAAGTCATCAACGCAATTCACTGCAGCAAGGAGAGTCTTCACAAAAAAAGAACTGGAAAGTTGGATATTCACATGAAGAAAATTTAAACTCATTTTTATCCCTCATTATGTACAAAACGTAGTTAGAGATTTACAGGGTCCTAAATATAAGACTGAAAAGCACGGGTATGCTAGAATTAAGCTAAAGGAGATAAATTTGTCCTGTGGAATGGGCAAAGAGGTTTCAAAACCCCAAATCAGTGATGGGCAAATCAGATGCAGAACAGATTAGTAAATGTGTATTGTTACATTTGAGTATGAAATGTCCCTCTGGAGGCTCCTCTGTTGAGCAAGATGCTTCCTGTAGTGCTGTTCTGGGAGGCAATGGTAGTTTTAAGAGGTGGGGCCTCTCTGGAGGAGGTGTGTGACAGGAGAAGGTAGCTGGTATTTCTGCTATCCTGTCTGTTTTTTTTTTTTTGTCTTCTTTGAAATGAAGGGCCACCTGCTCTGAATACCTTGATGTTCTGTTTCAGGAGGGGTCCTGAATGACATCCCTGAAAATATTAAGACAGAAAGAAAGTCCTCATTTTTTTTTTTAATGTCACAACAAGGAACCATAGGACTGGCTCATATCTACATACTACCCACACTAAATAAAATTCTCTTACATGTCATATGGAAAAATGACCCCTCAATAGCAGATATAGTGACAAAAAATTGCCATGTGGAGTAAATAGTTAAAAAATTTAAAATAAAAATTATTTAACCATTGGGTTAAATTAAACTGTAGCTAAAACTTAAGTCTGGCATTGTGCAAAAAGAGGTATGTGAAAAACAACGGGTATAGCATCTATTGCTGATGGGCATATAAATAATGAACACACTGTGGAGTAGCATTTATTAGTGTCTCATAAAAATGTGCATATACTAGTTATGTGTACATGTAAGTATGTATGTGTGTAAGTGAGTATATGCATATGTGCCTGTGTATATGTTTGCATGTGTGTGCCCATGTACTGTGTCTGCCTCTGTTCATTTTTAGTATTTATATGTGTGTTTGTACCCAGGCATGTGTGCCTTTGCATATGGGTACCCATGTGTATCAATGTGTATGTATGTGTATCAATGTGTATGTATGTGTGTGTATGCATGTTCCTGCTTATATGTATATATTGTGTCTCAATGTGCATGCATGAACTCATGTGTGCATATTTGTGTATATGTGCATCTGTGTGAATATATGTGTCTGTGTATGTGTTGTGTGTATGTGTTTGTATGTGTATGTCAGTCAATGAATGTGTGCATATGCTTCTGCATATATATATATATATATATATATGTGTGTGTGTGTGTGTGTGTATGTATAATGTATGTATATATGTGTGTGTACATATATATGTGTGTATGTGTGTTTATGAATGTACATATGTATATGTGTTCATGTGTACTTATATGTTTTCATATGTGTATTTGAGCATGTTATCATACATATGTGTGTGTATATATATATATATATATATATACATATATATATATATATATATATTATATGTATCTTTGTTGTCGTGAACAAATGCTTGTGTGTATATATTTGTATTTGAGTGCATTTTTTTTGTGTATATGTGTATGCATGTGTGTATGTTTAGCCAAACTCCTTATACATTCAATTTAAAATGTGTAGTTGTCTGTTGGTAAATGATGTTTTAACTTTTGAAACTGAAAATTTAACTAAAAGTTTAATAGTATTGAATGTGACTTGTATTTCATATATCTACAATATCTGCCCTTACAATTATCTGGGACTGAAACTGAGGAGCACAACTGAAGACCGTTTAATAGTACAATCATGTGGTAATCCCTTTCAGCACTAATTTTATTTCAATGAATTTTCCTCCTGATTAAATGGACCCTGTGTATGATAGTGGTTATTTGTAATCAGTGCAGTTCTCAGAACCTGCAAAATTTGCACTGATTAATGTTCAAAAATATTTGAATTACTTTGGAACACCTCTAGCCTATAAGGAATGATATCCAGTGATCAGAATGATTCCTGTCTCATAATCCATCACTTAGGAGTATACATTCAGTGATGAAAAGCTGATTAACTGACATAACTACATCATTGCCCTTACCATCAACTAATTGAACTTTCTAGATAAATAAGATGAAAAATATTGAACCATACAGCAAGATTAATCTCATGAAACTATTGTTCCTAAAATTATAAACTAAAATGCTCCTTTCTAAATCATTACAGCTATGTTCTTCCTGCAAACCATCATCTCAATTTGTATGTTTTTCACCAACTGATGCTTTTCTAATCTTTTGTCCTCCTTTGCTATGTATTCATGGTATAAACACATCAAGGTAGTAGTTAGAAGCACAGGCTTTGGGACTGAAGAGCCAAACTTCTTATGCAATATGTATGATATTAATGAACTTACATTTGTGAACCTAGTTTCCATAACATTTAAGAGGTAGGAAAATAGTACTATCCCACAGGATTATGGTTAGTGTTAGCTTCTAAGTATATAATAAATATTAACACTAATTACTTTTCACAGCTTCTGTTTGATTTTAGGTCTATACAAGTTTCATCTGAAAAGTAAGAACACCCATTAGAACAGACTCCACACTGCGAATGTTAGTGTTACATCAGGTCCTTCATTCATATGAGGAGTAGATTATATGATGTTTGTTTGAGACATAAAAGCTTAAATAAAAGTCAATGAAATAAACAGTTGATGTTTATTGCCTGATGGTTATCACTTTTGGTAATCTCACTGATGATTCCAAATTACACTCATAAATACTAGCCACATCTATGTATACATGTGCATGTATGTGTGTATGTATGTATGTATGTGTCTCTTGAAGAAGCCATTTTGAACTTGTTACTATTTAGAAGAAAGCTTGACGCTTTCTTTGTCTTGAAATCAGAACACTGAATATGTGTGTGTGTAGATGCGTAAAAAGGACATATGAACATAGTCACACACATTAAATTTTATTTTTTGGGAATGAGTTTGATATTAATGTTAAAATTGAGGATCCTACACCATTAGTAATTTGACAGAGATTGGGGAGCTAGGTTTCAGCCCTACTTTTTAAAGTTACCATTTTATTGCAAAACTTCTCAAGTATTTTTAACCGAATGAAATCATTTTAAATGAAAAAAGTGATGAAGTGTATCTTAAAAGAGAAGAGTAATTCTGAAACTTCCAAAAACTACACCCTTGATTAAAACCTGTTTGTGAAACTAAAACATTGTGTAACACACCAAAGTCATGGGCTCAAAAGAAGTCCAAATTGTGTATCCTTTCTTCCTTGTATCTCTCTCTTTATGTTTAAAATAGATAGGACACATTATAAAGAAACTGAAGGAATGACCATCCAGAGACTGCCCCACCCAGAGATCCATCCCATAACAATCATCAAAACCAAACACTATTGTAGATGCCAACAAGTGCTTGCTGACAGGAGAGTATCCTGAGAGGCTCAAGTGACAAATGCAGAAGTGGATATTCACAGCCATCCACTGGACTGAGCATAGGGACCCCAATGAAGGAGCTAGAGAAAGGACCCAAGGAGCTAAAGGGGTTGGCAGCATCATAGGAGGAACAACAATATGAACTATCCAGTATCCCCAGAGCCCACAGGGACTAAAACACCAACCAAAGAATACATATGGTGGGACTCATGGCTCCAACTGCATATGTAGCAGAGGATGGCCTAGTCGGTCATCAATGGGAATGGAATAGAGGCCCTCGGTTCTGTGAAGGCTGTAAGCCCCAATGTAAGGGAATGCCATGGCCAGGAAGCAGGAGTGGGTGGGTTGGTGAACAAGAGAAGGGGATAGAAGTTAGGGGGTTTTCAGAGGGGAAACCAGGAAAGGGGATAACATTTGAAATTTAAATAAGAAAATATCTAATAAAAATTATCTTTTTTATTTTTTTTTGAAACAGGGCTTCTCTGTGTAGCCCTGGCTCTCCTGGAACTCACTTTGTAGATCAGGCTGGTCTCCAACTCAGAAATCTGCCTGCCTCTGCCTCCCAAGTGCTAGGATTAAAGGTGTGCTCCACCACATCCAGCTTTTTTTTTTTTTTTGAAAATTTAAGTATCTTAATGGATCACAGTTATTGTAAATGAACCAGTCCAATAGTCTTGTGTTCCTAATAATTTTTTACATGTATTTCTACAAACATCTTTGGTTCCTTTTAGTGAGAAATATAGTTTAGATACTGTATTTAAGAACAATGTTGTGAATCATATGGTCAGGCTGCCACCCTGCTCAGTCCAACCAGTGGCCTGAAGTCACTGTTGACTCTGCAAGTAAGGCTAGAGTCTCACTGCAGGGACATCCCTCCTAAGACTTAGGTCTGAGTACCACACACCAGGTTGATCTCATGGAGAAAAGTTAAATTGAAAAATACCTTAATAATTTCAATATCTATCTTACTATCAGGCATTTTGGACCAAGTATTACAGTTTTAAAATTCCACTTAAATGCTTACCCTCAAAGACCCATCTGAGAAAAAATAATAAAGGACTAAGTTGAATGTTAATGATTCTATTATTCTTTGAAAATTTCATACATGTATCCAATGGCTGTAGATCATATCCACCAACCTAGCAACAACTCCTCTACTGCCAAATTTATGTCCTCCTTTTTCTTTCTTTTTCTTTACTAACCCAATGAATCCAAGTAGTGCTGCCCATATAAGCATGAGTTTAGATCCTGCCACCCATCATATTATGAGCAACCCACCGAGGTCTACATCTTTGGAAAAAGTGGACTCTCTGTCTCTCCAGCATGCATTAAACACCCACAGTTAGTTCTTCAGCTAGTACTTGAGTGCCCTGAACCCTTTCTAGTAGTGAATGGATTATACTGGCTTGATCCCATGCAGGTCTCCTATAGATAGCCAGAGCTACAGTGGATGCATGATTGCAACTTTCCCTCATGCCTGGAAGACAGTGTGTTAGGTAATATTCCCCAATATCTTCTTTCTCTTACAATCTCCCCACATTCTTTTCTTTGAGCCTGGAGGGGATCCTCTCAAACCTCGACATGTGTGAGTCATATGACTTAAGTATACTGCTTTTGCCTACATGCCCAGAATCTCTCAGTGATTTCTATGTAAATGTATCTCCAAATACTTCTCAGAAAATATTACAGCTGAAATGATTATTTAGGGCTAGAGGGATGGCTTTTTGGTCAATAGAGCTTGCTGTTCATGCACACAGAGGACAAGAGTTTGGGGCCCATAACTCATAACTGCCTTAGCTTAAGTACCCAAGGGCTTGAATATGATCATCTGGTATCTGTGAATATGGACATGCAAATGTACATGATCATATAAAGATAAATACAAAAATAAAAATGAAACATTTCTAAAATATATAATGTTATTTATTGGAAATTAAAGTTGAATTGGGAAGCTAGGCCTTAAAATTGATGTTTTTCATTTTGGGGGCACATGCAGAGTCCTGTGCATGATAGCCAAGGATTCTACCACAAAAACACATTTCCAGCCCAGTATTCAGTTTTTGATTGCAGCTTCTGTTTAACTCATTTGCAGATATAACTAACAGCATGCAAGGGAATCTAACATAGACATGTTATCAAATTATGCAGAAAATGCATTTTTGAATGGGCTTTATAGTTGTCACATGAGATAATCACTTCAGATGTCTTACTTTAGTGTCTTAGCTGTGATCGCTGTGCAAAATGCACAAATAAGGTTATACTAGTTATCCTGTGAAATGCTAAAATTCACTGACTATAAACTGTGAGGTAACTAATCCTACTGGCTCCCAGCTTATTTTTTTTTATTACTATGCCATGATTAATGAAGTATTTGTATAATCAAAAGTTTTCACCTGATGATCCCTTTAACACAGATTTTTAAAAATTTAACCAGTGTTTTCAGTGAAAGGATATATATTATATTGAATACAATTCTTAAAAAGAAACTAATAGAGAGGAATTTCTGTTAGAGTTCCAACAAGGTACAAAAGGTACTGATATTAGAAAGATTTTGGAAAAATTTATACAAAAATATTTATTATACATATAAATATATTTTATATTAAATAAAAAATATGTGCATATTTATATAAATTATAAATGAGTATGACATTTTATATAAATGTGTTTACATAAATTTGTATATTAACATATATATGTATACATATATACATATACATATATATGTGTGTGTGTGTTCAAATAGAAACAAATATGTCTATTCTTTAAGGACATTTGTATGGATGAGATCACATTTTATTCAGTTGTTACATCATCCTGAAAAATATTTCTCTGGTAATGTAAGCTATTATGGAATCTTAATTATAGTCATTTAAAAAATTTTCTCTTTTGCCGTCATTAATTAGGCTTCTGTTTCCTTATTAAATATAAGGGCTTCTAATATATATATTAGAATGCTGTTTTCATTACATTTATATCCTCATTTGTTTATTAACCAAGGGGAAACTATCAGTGACTTGGGTAAAACCAAGTTTTCAATTTAAATATCAAGGAAATAAATTCAACCATTTCATTTCAGTAAATCTTTTTAGAATTTGTCCCAATTAATTCTTGATAGTTTTATAAACTCTATTTTGTCCAAAGAGAACCATGGTTGTTTTAGTGCAGAGTCTAAGTATATGTTATATCTTTGCTAGATTCTTCTTAGGCCTTAGGATTATTCAATCTCCCAAAACTCTCTGAATGGCTGTTACTTTCGAACCTATAATAACTCTATTCTAAAAAAACATTTGTAAGGAAAAGCATTGTTCATGTAATTTGGGCACGTATGCTGTATGACTTTACTCAGGAAATACCTTCATAAAACTTGAATGCATGCAAAATTCTGAGTTTTTCTATGTAAATGTGAAATCAACTTTTTTCATACTATGAATTGCAAAAACAGTTATAATAATATTAATAATAGCCTCTGACATTAGATTGCCCTATATTAGGCCTTTGCAATTTTATGGCACATTTACTTGCAATTACATGCCATTCTATGGGATATTTTATATAAGAATTGTAATTCTTAGAAATGTAAATAAAGGAAATATCCAATAAAAATATATCTATGTTGTGCTGGCTAGTTTGTGTCAACTTGACACAGCTGGAGTTATCACAGAGAAAGGAGCTTCAGTTGAGAAAATGCCTCCATGAGATCCAGCTGTGGGGTATTTTCTCAATTAGTGATAAAGGGGGAAAGACCCCTTGTGGGTGGGACCATCTCTGGGCTGGCAGTCTTGGGTTCTATAAGAGAGCAGGCTGAGCAAGCCAGGGGAAGCAAGCCAGTAAAGAACATCCCTCCATGGCCTCTGCATCAGCTCCTGCTTCCTGACCTGTTTGAGTTCCAGTCCTGACTTCCTTGGTGATAAACAGCAGTATGGAATTGTGAGCTGAATAAACCCTTTTCTCCCCAACTTGCTTCTTGGTTATGATGTTTGTGCAGGAATAGAAACCCTGACTAAGACAAATTGGTACCAGCAGAGTGGGGTATTCCTGTGACAACCTGGCCACGTTTTGGGGAGGACTGTGGAAGGACTTTGGAACTTTGGGCTTGAAGATTCATTCGTTGTTAAGAGCTCTGAGATGTTGTGTAGGAGCTTGGAAGATAATGTTGAGAACAGTGCAGAAGATGGAGGCCTGGCTTGTGAAATTTCAGAGGGAAAATTAAAGGCTTTGCAGGGCCACTGCTGTTTTGATTGTGAAGATTCTGTAGTTCTGGTTAGCTGGGGCTGAAGAATCAGCTGTGATTAACAAGATACCAGAACTACTAAAGCAAAAACTTTGCATTACTGGGACTATTGATGCTGGTTAGCTGGAGCTGAGAAATTAGCTGTGAATAAGAAGAGACCAGCATCGTTGAGGTGACATCTTCTGGGAAGTGTTTTCTGAAAGCACAAAGAGGCTGTGTTCCAGAGATAGCCAAGGTTGTACTCCTTTTGCAGCGGAACTTGGTAATGTGTAAGGGTCACACAGGTGGGACTGGTTTTGAAGGCATGAAGGGGTCATGCAGAGCAGCAGAGGCTCGGCACTGTGAGAGGCCATGGAAGGCCATTGGTGAAGGTGCAGCCTCAGTTGCAATCAACGGCCCAGGACTAAAGGGGTCATGCAGTGTTTTGGAGATGCCAGTACCATAAGATGACCACCAAGAGCAGCAGCAGCAGTGGAGTACAGGCATCTGGAGCCTAGAGGACGACACGTATGCTACAAAGGGCATGGCTAGAGAAGTGACCCAAGCCCTTGGAGGAGCCCAGAAGATCGTGAGTTGAATCCCAGACATTGAATGGTTGGAGATTGATTTTTGGTTTTGATTGTGACTGTGCCCTGATATTTTCCCTCTTGAAGGAAGAAACTATTTTAGTGGAGCCCACCAGTTAAGAGACTTTTAATTGTAAAAGACTGTGGGACTTTTAAAGTTATTTAGACCTTGGAGATGAATAAGAATGTAAGGGTTGAGGCTTACTAGTGATGTGTTTGTGTGTCAAGTTGACAAGGGGTCAATTGTACTGGCTAGTTTTGTGTCAACTTGACACAGCTGGAGTTATCACAGAGAAAGGAGCTTCAGTTGAGAAAATGCCTCCATGAGATCCAGCTGTGGGGTATTTTCTCAATTAGTGATAAAGGGGGAAAGACCCCTTGTGGGTGGGACCATCTCTGGGCTGGCAGTCTTGGGTTCTATAAGAGAGCAGGCTGAGCAAGCCAGGGGAAGCAAGCCAGTAAAGAACATCCCTCCATGGCCTCTGCATCAGCTCCTGCTTCCTGACCTGTTTGAGTTCCAGTCCTGACTTCCTTGGTGATAAACAGCAGTATGGAATTGTGAGCTGAATAAACCCTTTCCTCCCCAACTTGCTTCTTGGTTACGATGTTTGTGCAGGAATAGAAACCCTGACTAAGACATATGTATATACAGAAAACATGATCTTACACGTTAAATTCTACTTTGTTTCTACAAAAACACTCTACACAAACAAAGCAATATATTATTAACATGCATGTAACTAATATGTAGCATAATGTCTATATAATGTACCATATGCACAGGAGCATATACATGTGTATTTAATGAATGTGAAACAATGATAGGTGAGGCACTAGTTTACATCTTCCATGCCCCTAAGGGAGTGTGTGTGTGTGTGTGTGTGTGTGTACTAATGATATGTAAAATTCAATGATAGGCTTGGGAAATATTTTGATCAATGTGTTACAACTTCTGATTAATGTAATAATTTTAAGCTAATGTATAATTTTTCCTTTAAATGTAGTCAAGACTTATACCTGAAATGATATGTTAAACACCCTCAGGGAGACACAAGTTGGGCAATTATGAGGATGAGCTGTTCTTTCTATAACTCTTCCTGTATTTAAATAACACTATATCAAGTTATAGATAGAAAATGTGCAATTACAGATTTTTCTTCCATGATGGAAAGTCAAATTTACTAGAAGGTAAAAGCATTATCTTTCTTTGTTTAATGAGGAGATATAATATATTAAATCTGCTTCTTTGTAACATAGTACTTTATGAGTGAATATCATACTGTTTCGTTGGGTGTCTGATGTTCTGTCTCTGACAAACTCAAATTCTTTCAGACTGTACTTCACTTGGAGGTAACCCAGTAACATGGAGTTAGTATTACATTTCTGGAAGCCAGCTTGCATATGGAAAAGGACTGATTTGATACTCCTGAACTCAATTCTTATGGTAAGTTTAGTCCTTTGACGCTTATTATTTATGTTTGTATTTTAGTAGTCATAATCTCCGAACAACTGCAATTTTGAACAATATTTTTTCCAAGCACATATTAAGACTCTTGGGGACAGAAATCAACCTGTCAATCATTTATAGTCAGAGGCCTCACTGATACTGAGAATATGTGACTTGCCATTTTCCCTCCCTCAGCTGCAGGTCCTATATCAGATGAAAGGCTGGAGGGGAGGAAGGAAGGAAGGAAGGAGGGAGAAAAATGAATTTTCTACATTGATGGTTTTAATATGAAAATTTCCCCCATAGGTTCATTCACTTGACCCCCATGTGAACCCCAGCTAGTGGCACTGTTTTGGAAGGTTGTGAAAACTTCAGGAACTAGAATTTCAATGGGATAGGTAGGTCACTGGAGCCTGGTCTTGAGGTTTTATAGCCAGCCCCATTTACTATTCCTTCTGTTCTCCCAACTACCAATGCGGTATGACCAAACATATCCCTGTTCCTAAGGCTCTGACTTCTGTTCAATGAGGGACTGTACCTCATGGAACTGCAAGCCAAAATACTCATTACTTAAATTACTTAATGCCAGGCACTTTGATAAAGCAACAAGAAAAGTACGTACTAACTACGTAATTCAGCAGCTAGTATAAAATAAGCCACATCACTCACTGCTTGCCTCTCTTTGTAACATGCAGACCTTTGTGGTCTCAGTTTCTCCAGTCTCACAGAATCTGTCAGTCAGGACACCACATGTCTAGCCATGTCCTGTTGATGGGATTCTCCTGCCACTACTTAAATAAATTGAACTACAATCTTTGCAACTCCCAGTTTATAAATCGAGCTGAGGTCTGCCTATTGTTAAAATCTAGCTGAGGTCTGCCTATTGTTCAAGCTAGCTCCAGACATAAAAGAGCCACTGTTTTCAGTAGCTTCTGATTTACTGAGCCATATGAATATTTTCATACAGTGATTCCTTTAATAGAGTCATCAAACTAGCAAATACTATTGAACTACCACTCAACATTCCTCTTTGCCTAATGAAGATATGCCCCCATTATAATGACACAAAAGTGACTTCCTGATTTATCAGCTACAGTTAGATGTTTTATGTGATAAAGGCAAACAATGGTTCTTTGCTTACAATTTCAGAGGTTTAGTTCATTATCATCATGGCAGGGAGCATGGTAGAAGGCAATTTTATTGCTGGAGCAATAGTTGAGATCTGCGTGCTGATCTGTAGACTGAAAGTAAGACTCTGGGCTTGGCATAGGCTTTTGAAAGCTTAAAGCTCCCCACTCCCCCAGTGAAACACTTCCTCTAACAAGGCCATAGCTCCTAACTCTTTTATCTTTTTAAATAGTGCCAACCTTGGTGATTAAACATCTTAAACTTATGAGCCTTTGGGGGTATTCTTATTCAAACCACGACAACATCTAGAATACTTTTGCTAGTTATTCTCAGAAGTGAATCTTTGGACATATAGCTATCTTTGAATGTTTTCCTCCTTACTCTTTTGAATCAGACCTTTGTGATAAGAAAGAAAATTCTATCCTAAATGTTGGATAATCTTGATGTTACCTGTATGAATACTATGTGGATCACCAAAATATCACGATAGGAAAATTGATATTTAACTGAAATTAGTTCATGCCAGTTGTTAATGACACCAGATGATACTAGTGAGCAAATAAAGAAAAGAGACGATGTTTCACCTTTGCTTTGAGTCATTTAGCATGCTCTCAGAATGTGTTCACAGAAAAGGGACTTGGTGGTAAAATTTAACTATTACAGATGACTCCAAAGGAACATCTGAAAGTATTAAATCTGGGCAACACTTGAAAAAATCCATAAAGAAATATTGTACATTTTATGTTTTCTGATAGAAAACCTTTACAAATCTGTAAGCTTTCAAAGCCAGCTAAATTCACTAATAACTGTACTCTTTCATCGTTTAGCACTGATGCCTTTATGTGCATAGGAGAAAAAGACAGTTTCAGGAGGCCCCAGGCTGACTTTAAATTTGTTCTTTAGCCAAGGCTGACTTTAAACTGTCTCCACTTCCAGAGTGTGCAGGTTATAAGCATTTGTTACCATGTTTGTTGTTTGTTTGCTTGCTCCCCATGTTCTTTCTCTATCAATATCTTCTCTTCTCTCCTTCTTCAACTCCCTTCCTCATCCATACCTATTTTTCCTTCTTCCTTTCTCTTTGAAAGGGGACCCCAAAGAATGGTGTGTGTGCATGCCTGTGTGTGTCAACCTGTGTGTATGTGTGTGTGTGAGTATTCATGCACATGTGTTCTTGTGTGTATGCATGTGTGAATATGCATATGTGAGCATGCATGTGTATGTGTGTTTGCTTGTGTGTATGCATGTGTGTGTGTGTACGTGTGTTGTGTGTGTGTGTTTGTGTGTGTCTTCCTGACCTGGAATATAGTATATAAATTAGGTTTTGACAACAACCATGCTGCTGATGACTCTAGAATATTGTGGTCCCATCCATGCATTATCATTCCAGACCATCTGGGTAGAGGCCACAAATATAACTTATTAATGGGATATCTTTGTCCTCCCCATTGAGACTTATCTAGCCTAAGGTTAAAGGCTTTTCTTACTCAAGCCTTCCAGAGTCATTATATAACACAGTTTACATATACATCCAAGTAATTCTTCCATAACCTAGCCCTACCCTCAATTGCTTAGATTCATGAAATTATTTAAAATTTATACAATCAACCAAGGACTTGCAAACTTGGGCTAGATAAGTCTCAAAGGGACAGGGGAAAGATATCCTGTTAATAAGATGTTTTCGTGGCCTCTACCCAGATGGCACTATCAGCACCATACATTCAATTTATTAACAAGAAAGAAAAATCTACATTTTTTGAATGTTCTTGAGGATAGAGGACAGGTCAGAACATACATCCCATCTTTCTACCAGACCTAACCTTCTCTATCTAGCTATCAGGCCTAGCAGTTTACCATGCCTTCTCATTTGTTGTTATATCTTTCTGAGACAACTTCTCATTGAGCCTTGAGCAACCCAAGCATCTCTTGACTAAAGTACTGAATAAAACTCTCTGAGAGAAGCCAAGACAGTGAATTCTAGAATCTGAGAGACTTGGGCTGCAGTGATCTATTATCTTAAGGTGTCAAGTAAATAGCACCTCTCTAATTTCATATTTATTAGCTATCAAATGGGAGACAAGACTAAATTTGTTCTCAGGTGATAACATGACAAAAATTAGGTAAATTAGGTAAAGTAGATGCAGGGCTCTGGACTACTCTCAGAATCAGAACTGCATTTAAAATTATGTTACCTATTTGGCATGTGGTCGGTGCAAAACACATATGATCTCTATATTTTGAAATTAAGGGAATTGGATCTTAGTCTATATATACCACAGGCATTGACTTTAGTAATATTTTTTTAAATGAAATTGTAGTCCACCTATAAAATCCAGATGCCCCATCACAAATATTTTGTAATGGCCTTGTTCTTGTACTGTAGAAATAGATACACTCGTAGGATTAGATATTCCTCATACACTATCTTGTTTTAAGATAGATGAGGTTTTCCAAAGTAATGTGAACACTCTAGCATCCATGGATAGCTGCCATTTAGCATAAAACTTAACTAACCACAGTCTACACACACAGATCCTCCCTTTCATTTGCATGGACTCATTAACATTGATGTTTATGCCTGATGAGACTTTTCTTTTCAGGGACAGAATGGCAGAGATAATAACTTAAAAGGAACAGAGGGTTCTTGTGGATCCCTATTTTGAAAGTTTCTATGATCGGTTCAATTGCTATTAGGTATGTGGGTGATCAGTGTATCATGGGAGTGTGTACCAGACAGTGATGCTCATTTCAGAGTGTCCAGGAAGCAACTAACAATGGAGGGAAGAACCATTGTCCCAATACACATTTCAAAAGCATGCCCAGTGACACTAGCTCCTTTGCCTTGGCTCCATCTTCCAAATATGCTACCTTTCATTATCACCTGAGGATCAGTCTTCCAAAATTTGAGTTTTGGAAGGACATCTTGAATCCATACCCTGTCTAACTTTTAAATATATTACACAATTGACGGTGTGTGTGTGTGTGTGTGTGTGTGTGTGTGTGTGTGTTGACAATTAAAACAGTACCCTTGAATTTGAGATGTTTGCAATGAAAAGCATTATGTAATAGTACAGACAACTAGCAAATAACTATCTGTTTGGCTATCAAACATAGCCAAATATTTCAATAGATTCATCAGATAACAATTGTTATGTTTTGCAAATCTGAGCATGCTGATATACTCGCATCTTAATTAGTTCACTAAGTAATAAGAACTAATCTTGAATCTAATTATCATTTAATTACCCAGCAGTATTACAAGATACTGGCAGTAGCTGTGATAGGATTTGGAAATATCTATAATTTTGTCTATTGAAAATTATCAGATGCTGATAAATACTAAGGAGGCTGGTAGCCAACATTCATAATTAAATGCAAATGGCTCAGAGGTGAGTAAAAAAAATAAGTGCTTTTAAAATATCAAAATTGTGGCTTTACTGTTGTCTCCCATTATGTTCCTACCCTACTTTGTCTTTCTTATTTCCTGGAAGACCTAACTCGGAAGTTTTCCTTAGTACCTCTGCCCCAAACTTAAGCATCACCTGGGATTCTTAAGAAATATAGCTGTCTTGTATGAGGATATGCCAGTGCCTGGCAAATACAGAAGTGAATGCTCACAGTCATCTATAAGATGGAACACAGGGCCCCCAATGGAGAAGCTAGAAAAAGCACCCAAGGAGCTGAAGGGATCTGCAACCCTATAGGTGGAACAACAATATGAACTAACCAGTACCCCCAGTGCTCGTATCTCTAGCTGCATATGTAAGAGAAGACGGCCTAGTTGGCCATCATTGGGAAGAGAGGCCCCTTGGTTTTGCAAACTTAATATGCCCCAGTACAGGGGAATGCTGGGGCCAAGAAGTGGGAGTGGATGTGTAGGGGAGCAGGGAAGGGGGAGGTTATAGGGAACTTTCGGGATAGCATTTGAAATGTATATAAAGAAAATATCTAATAAAAATATATACACAAAAAAAGAAAAAAAGAAATATAGGCAAATATTTCTTGAATCAAATGGGTGGTTTATGCTTTGATTGCCTATTCTCTAGGCACTAGAGAGGGTGCTACATATTACTACTATAAAAATGAATGCTTTATAATTAATACTTTGCAACATTTTGGTGTTCCTTTACAAAGGTGCTTGACTTATTAATAAATGTAAAATACCACTGGGTCATAAAATGTGTTTAAATTGTGGGGTTTTTTCCCTTTCCTTGGAAAATATGGATATCAGGTTCATTAGTTAGTGTAGTGTTTGTTTTAGAATTGACTACAATTCGATAAACACTAACTGAGATGTTTCTTTAACACAAAGCCAACCTGTGTTAGTAGTTGTTTCAAGAGTTATAATTCAAACTTCATGCCTGTTTCAAAAGCATCAATTTTACTTGGAGAAAGAGCAGAGGGAGCACACAGACACTGAATCCAAGATAAAAAGATGATTTATTGCTGTGGTTCTACTCTCTGTAGACTTTCTGTTTCCCTGATTGACAGTGAGAGTATTTAATTCAGAATGGATTCCTTGATCGATAAGGATCATCTTTAAGAGTGTCAGTCTTGGCAGCTGGAGTAGGGCTGTCCAGTATAATCTCAGGAGTATCCTGCAGGACCACCAGCTTGTTTTCCCTCTTACACTTGCCTCCAAATTTCTTTAGGTTGAAAACATCCAGGCACTGTCCTGCATACATCACTAGCTCATACGTTTGATGCAGATAGTTCTCTAATAAATAAAGTTATGCTGTATTGATATAAACTGTTACAAAGTGAATCGTTGATGTGCCCATTTATAAACTTTCCCATAATCGATATAATAAATACTTCATCCTGGATCTAGTTTTTCCTCATGGCTTAAAATGAAGTATTTCAACATATCTTTTTATATGTATAAGAGTTTTTCTCCATCGACAATATTTCTCGTGGTTAGGAATTTTCTGATTCTTTATGTTTTCCAAAATAACTGTTGGCTGTTGACTCACTTCTTGATAACAGATTATAAATTAACAATACTGCCTCATAGTGTCTTTTGCTATTAAAAAGTCCTGACTATAATTGAGATTATCCTCTAGGCCATTTTCCATTATTCAGCTTATACAGTTGTATGATTAGAACTTTTTTTGTACCAAGCTCACTGTTTTATTGTTGCTGTGATTAACTGAAATTAACTTATTGAATAAATATTCATTTAAACTAGTTTACTTACACAGAATATTTTCTAAAGAATGAACATTCTCCACTTTTTAGTACTTTAATTTTTTATCAGTAAAGAGGCAGACAAATTGTTAGTTTCAAATAAATCTTAAAGGATTAGAAAATCAAATATATTCTGTTTATTAAATATAATAAATATATATATTATATTGATATCTTTATGATAACATAGTTTGGTTTTCTGAATAGACTACTGGGTACGACAAGTAAGTCATCATAAAGAGGAAAGTAGGAATTGGGTCCAGAATTTTAAGCAACAGAGAATTTTTCTTTATTATCCACTTATCAATACAATGTTTGTTTCTAGAATGTTGACCAAAAGTGGGTTTTCTGTGTATAGGGAAAATGTTCAACATATTGAGTGACTAGCCTTCATATGAAATACATGTAGATTTAATAAAACCAAACTCATTAAGGACAAACCAGTGCAATAAAGACTTACCTGTATCACAACATATCAGTTGATTTATATGAATAATTGTTGGAGATCATACCATGAGAAAGCAAGCCTTTCACAGTCTCCCACCCTAACAAGGCAAATAGCCTAGTGCTAAGGAGCTGGTCCTCACCCCCTCCTACCTATTCCCTTCCTGGCACCTGAGGCTGTAAAAGCTGAATTATAGTTCCCTCTTCCTTATCTCTTCCTGACTCCCAAGACTTCCAAGGACATGAGTTACATGCTGAGCCCTTCCTGACACCCAAGGCTGTTAAGGAGTATCTACATTCCGGAGATAAGAAGCAGAGTACCCGCCGCCTGGAGCCTGACTTTGGCCTCCATGTACCCAGATGCCCACTTCTTTGTTCTTTGTTAATTCCCCCTCAACTCCTCCCTCTTCCCCTCGCTGTATGCTTAAAACCCGGTGTTACAGCCTAATAAACTGAGACCTTGATAGGAACCTCTTCTTGGTCTCCACTTCTCCTTTCTCTCCCTCCCATTTTCTCCCAAGTTTGCGGTCCCCCTCGCACCCACGAATCTCTTGGTCATGCTGGGCGGGACAAGTGGCGCCTAAACGTGTGGCCGAGGTTCAGATCATATTGCCTTCAGTGGAGGTCTCAGGGGGTTTCTGACCCCCCCCCCCAAAATAAGTAGCAAAGGACCACTTCCACAGCTCATGGGAGAAAGAAGTCCTTGGTGAGTGATTCATCTCCACTCAGAAAATGGGAAATAAGCTTTCTTAAGAGTCAGCCTTGGTTAAAGGCTTAAAGATGATTCTCAGGGAAAAAGGAGTTAGAGTTAAAAAGAAAGATTTGATAAACTTTTATTTTCATAGACCAGGCATGTCCGTGGTTTATTATAGATGGAGTAGAGATACACTGTAAAAAATGGTGAAAGGTAGGTAGAGATTTAAATGATAAACTAGCTAATGAGGGTCCTGATGCAGTCCCTGCAACCATCTTTTCTTATTAAGGAGTAACTATCAGAAGATACCACTGTGCCTCCTCTCCCTTCTCTGGCAGAATTCACAAAAGAAGGAGATAAAGAATTAGAGTCTGAACATGAGAGAGAGAAAATAAGTTTCAGAAAAGCAGTTATCCCCTGTTTGGGATCTTTTAGCAAACAGGAGGTAAAATGAAAATAAGCTATTTCAGAGCTCTCCTAGGACAGAAGGAAAACGGGAGATGTCCTGTTTCATCTCTGGCTCCTATGGAGATATTCTTAGTTCTGGTTAGGATACCTGGGTCCCTTTGAGACATTAAGTTCTATTCCCTCTCTGTCTATTGTCTGTCCTTGGTGCACCATTTGTCCATATGTCTGTCTTTTTATGTTTGTTTTTGTTTTGTTGTTTGAATGATTGTTGTCCTGTGTTTCATGTTGAAAAAAAAATATGGTTGAAACTTTATTTGTTGGCTATCCATCCTTTGATTTAGTTTAACTTGTTTAAAAAGCAGTCTCAATTTGCACAGCAGAAACTGATAAGTTACACTGCACTGGGGCTGGGAGTCAAGTACAGCTGGAAAAGCCCTGCTGGGAGCTGATTGCAAATGGAGCTCTTAAAGGGGCAGGCAGCCTTTTGCTTGTAACAGAAAGTTAGCTTAAAATTGGGAACTCAGGGTTGGAGTCATTCTAAACAACATGCAGCATGAACAAAACCCAGGAAAACAGGTCTTTATGGATACTTCAAAATAGGGATAATCTTTGGGCCAGACTCTGGCAGAGTGTTCAGATTGAGAAATGTTTGCGTTTGGGTTGATGCTGAGCTCAGAGGGGAGCAGCCTCAGCGAGGCTTGTGTGACACTTCTTTTATTTCACAAACTGTTGACTATGGAAATTCCTGGGACTTCAGCTCTCTCTCCCTTCCTTTTAGCTAAAAGAGCCTTGTTGCAGACCTAGCCAGATGTTGTTCTAAATAAAGTTTAAATTCAAAGTTTAAAAAATGTCAATCAAGCTGTGAAATTTATCAGGACATTGCGATTTGACTTGCCTATTTTATATAAAGTTATAGTGTACAGAGTTTGCTTATATGTATATGTATATTGTTTCCTAAGTGAAAAGTATTTTAGTTACTAATGCTTTTAAGGGGAAGTTAACTTTATTTTTTTTTTTTGTCTCTTTTTTTTTTTCCATTTTTTATTAGGTATTTAACTCATTTACATTTCCAATGCTATACCAAAAGTCCCCCATATCCACCCACCCCCACTCCCCTGCCCACCCACTCCCCCTTTTTGGCCCTGGTATTCCCCTGTACTGGGGCATATAAAGTTTGCAAGTCCAATGGGCCTCTCTTTCCAGTGATGGCCGACTAGGCCATCTTTTGATATATATGCAGCTAGAGTCAAGAGCTCCGGGGTACTGGTTAGCTCATAATGTTGTTCCACCTATAGGGTTGCAGATCCCTTTAGCTCCTTGGGTACTTTCTCTAGCTCCTCCATTGGGAGCCCTATGATCCATCCATTAGCTGACTGTGAGCATCCACTTCTGTGTTTGCTGGGCCCCGGCATAGTCTCACAAGAGACAGCTACATCTGCGTCCTTTCAATAAAATCTTGCTAGTGTATGCAATGGTGTCAGCGTTTGGATGCTGATTATGGGGTGGATCCCTGGCTATGGCAGTCTCTACATGGTCCATCCTTTCATCTCAGCTCCAAACTCCGTCTCTGTAACTCCTTCCATGGGTGTTTTGTTCCCAAATCTAAGGAGGGGCATAGTGTCCACACTTCAGTCTTCATTCTCCTTGAGTTTCATGTGTTTAGCAAATTATATCTTATATCTTGGGTATCCTAGGTTTGGGGCTAATATCCACTTATCAGTGAATACATATTGTGTGAGTTTCTTTGTGAATGTGTTACCTCACTCAGGATGATGCCCTCCAGGTCCATCCATTTGGCTAGGAATTTCATAAATTCATTCTTTTTAATAGCTGAGTAGTACTCCATTGTGTAGATGTACCACATTTTCTGTATCCATTCCTCTGTTGAGGGGCATCTAGGTTCTTTCCAGCTTCTGGCTATTATAAATAAGGCTGCTATGAACATAGTGGAGCATGTGTCCTTCTTACCTGTTGGGGCATCTTCTGGATATATGCCCAGGAGAGGTATTGCTGGATCCTCCGGTAGTACTATGTCCAGTTTTCTGAGGAACCGCCAGACTGATTTCCAGAGTGGTTGTACAAGCCTGCACTCCCACCAACAATGGAGGAGTGTTCCTCTTTCTCCACATCCTCGCCAGCATCTGCTGTCACCTGAATTTTTGATCTTAGCCATTCTGACTGGTGTGAGGTGGAATCTCAGGGTTGTTTTGATTTGCATTTCCCTGATGATTAAGGATGTTGAACATTTTTTCAAGTGCTTCTCTGCCATTCGGTATTCCTCACGTGAGAATTCTTTGTTCAGTTCTGAGCCCCATTTTTTAATGGGGTTATTTGATTTTCTGAAGTCCACCTTCTTGAGTTCTTTATATATGTTGGATATTAGTCCCCTATCTGATTTAGGATAGGTAAAGATCCTTTCCCAATCTGTTGGTGGTCTTTTTGTCTTATTGACGGTGTCTTTTGCCTTGCAGAAACTTTGGAGTTTCATTAGGTCCCATTTGTCGATTCTCGATCTTACAGCACAAGCCATTGCTGTTCTGTTCAGGAATTTTTCCCCTGTGCCCATATCTTCAAGGCTTTTCCCCACTTTCTCCTCTATAAGTTTCAGTGTCTCTGGTTTTATGTGAAGTTCCTTGATCCACTTAGATTTGACCTTAGTACAAGGAGATAAGTATGGATCGATTCGCATTCTTCTACACGATAACAACCAGTTGTGCCAGCACCAATTGTTGAAAATGCTGTCTTTCTTCCACTGGATGGTTTTAGCTCCCTTGTCGAAGATCAAGTGACCATAGGTGTGTGGGTTCATTTCTGGATCTTCAATTCTATTCCATTGGTCTACTTGTCTGTCCCTATACCAGTACCATGCAGTTTTTATTACAATTGCTCTGTAGTAAAGCTTTAGGTCTGGCATGGTGATTCCGCCAGAAGTTCTTTTATCCTTGAGAAGACTTTTTGCTATCCTAGGTTTTTTGTTATTCCAGACAAATTTGCAAATTGCTCCTTCCAATTCGTTGAAGAATTGAGTTGGAATTTTGATGGGGATTGCATTGAATCTGTAGATTGCTTTTGGCAAGATAGCCATTTTTACAATGTTGATCCTGCCAATCCATGAGCATGGGAGATCCTTCCATCTTCTGAGATCTTCTTTAATTTCTTTCTTCAGAGATTTGAAGTTTTTATCATACAGATCTTTCACCTCCTTAGTTAGAGTCACGCCAAGATATTTTATATTATTTGTGACTATTGAGAAGGGTGTTGTTTCCCTAATTTCTTTCTCAGCCTGTTTATTCTTTGTATAGAGAAAGGCCATTGACTTGTTTGAGTTTATTTTATATCCAGCTACTTCACCGAAGCTGTTTATCAGGTGGAAGTTAACTTTAAATCCTTGCTCTCACACAATGAGCTTTGAAGTTCTGGGGAGTAGCTATAACTCCAGATAAGATTCAGAGGCAATATCTTTTAATGCTTAGGGTCTTTAGCTATATTAGAAAATCGTGGTATAGAAAAGCTAAGAAGAAAAAAATTGATTTGCTTCAAAATTTTATTTTCAAAAGCTTCCAGGAGATGTTAATTGGCTAAGACCTCACCTTGAGGCCTTAAAGGACTTAAACCATTGGTGCTATCTAGTGAGATTCAAAATTACTGGTAAGAAACAAAAAGGTTTCACAGAAAGGAGAGGAAACATCTGTGATCAATTATAATCAATGGTAATTACATATTACCTGCTCATTTTATTTATGTGCCACAACAAATCTTTGACAAGAGAAATAATTGTTGTAAAAATCATCCTTCTTCACCTCAAAGTAAAGTTTTAACACCCTATAAAGCCACTGTGGTGCTAATAAAGAATTGTAAGATAAATTCATATATTTTAGAAAAACTATAACAAAATTGTGTCTTAAGAACCTAAGTGTCTGTTTCTTGTTCCAAACAGCCATTAATTTGGTTATTACAGAATATTGATGTTTGATCTATTGCATATCATCATATTAAATAAAATTGATAACCATTATCCCAAAGATAAGTTAAAAAAATTGTTTTTACGCATGCTTCTCTACCTTCTTTAAATTCATGCATGCATGCATCCCATTTACTGTGTTTAAAACAGCCTTTCTATGGAAGAAAAATATATGTGAATTGGATCACACACTTATTCTTTTGTGTTTTCTCCTGCTTCAGCACAGATAATTAAAGTGTGTGCTGTAGATGGTGTTTTAAAATGTTGAACAAACTTTAAATTGTATATTAATAGTCAGTATTATATCTCAGAGCTTACAAATGCTTAAAATTGTTCATCCCTTAGATGCTATTAATTCTCAAGCTTGCAATTGCTTATGCAACTTATAAGAAGAAATAGTGCTCTTTAAGAAGACTGTTTTTTGGACAATTAAGAAATTGTCCGGGGTTGCCTAGAAAAGACCCACGGGATTTGCTTTTGTGTAATAGAGGTTTACATAAAGCTTTAACTGATAAAGATTACAGATAGCTCCTGAAAGGATACAAACTCAGGATCCTTATAATTATTTGGGTTTTAGACTTACTAATCAAGCTGTTTTTCCCTAGAAGATAGTTATTCACAGAGACAACTTAAGGACTTTGAATGATTTTCAAAAATTGTTAATTTTTTAATTGGTTTTACCCCTATTTAAACTGTACTACAAGGGAGTTAAAACCTTTGTTTGATAGTCTTAAAGGGAGTTCTGATCCAACCTCCCCTAGGTCTTTAACCTCAGAAGGATTGCTGGCCTTACAACAAGTGGAAAAAGCTATTGAAGAGCAATTTGTCAGTTATATAGGTTACTCTTTGCCTTTACATTTGTTAATTTTTAATATGATTCATATGCCTCCAGGATTTTTATGGCAAAAGTCTCCTTTAATGTGGATACATTCGAGGATTTCTCCTAAATGTACTATCTTGCCATATTATGAAGCAGTAGCTCAGACGGTTATCCTTGGAAAGAAGCAGGCACTAACCTATTTTGGCAAAGAGCCAGATATTGTAAAATTATGTCCTACATGTATTACATTATCTCCAGTGCCACATTTAGGAGTTAATCCACAAGGTCTTATGCCTAATCATATTTGGCAAATGGATGTAACTCATTATGCAGAATCTGGAAAATTAAAATATATACATGTTTGTATTGACACTTATCTAGTATTTCCTTTTGCTTCTCTGCATACAGGAGAGGCCTCTAAAAATGTAATTGATCATTGCCTACAAGCCTTTAATGCCATGGGATTGCCTAAACTTATTAAGACAGATAACGGGCCATCCTGTTCTAGGAAGAATTTTACTTCATTTTGTAAAGAATTTGACATCAAAAATAAAACTGGAATTTCTTATAACCCAATCAGGCAAGGAATAGTTGAGCATGCTCATCGTACTTTTAAAAATTGACTATATAATCTTGTTCTTTATATATTCAAAATAGTAATGGTTTAAGATAATATTTTGGTATTTTTAGAGAAAGTACATGTCAAATTGTAAAAAAAAAAAAAAAAAAAAAAAAAAAAAAAATTGCTCAGTTCCTACCTGTTTCCACATAATGGTATTAATTCTTGAGGACCTATACTTAAAATCAATTGCTACAAATGAATGCTCTTATTTCTGATTAATAAATAAATAAATAATACACATGTGACTATAATAACTTTTCAAGCATTTACGTTACAATCTCTCTTCAAGAGAAACAATTGAAAGTGTAATTCGTCACTGCTCATGTCATATTAAAACTGACTATAACAGTCAAGTATTTAAGTGGTTTTTTCAACAATTTAATAATTCTCAAAGATAAGGTATTGTGGAACTTTAAGAACTCTATCTTCTTAAAAACAAAAAAGGGGAGAAATTATACCCCCGTGCACATTATTTAAATCATATATTTATTTTTAAGAATTTTTGAAATTTAGATGTTAAAGAACTTAATAAATGCCTTATAGTATCTTAAAACTAGACATAATCATGTCTAGGTGAGATGAAAAGGATCCACTTATTGACACATGTCATGATCCTGAACAGAAAGTTAATATGGGGAAAAGGGGGCGGTGTTTCTGTTTTTTCCATAGAATGCTACAGAAGCATGCCAGCTTCCAGAATGATTCATGTGACAGACTGACCTGTGAGTTCCTGAGTTCTCTGAGAATGGTGACAAGAAAGCTATGTTGAGCACACAGAGAAAGAGGAATCAGGGAGAGCAGCCACTTGCAAACAAGATGAAGAAACTTCCTATCTCTGCCATGGGCTACAACAATGAGAGCCTATTTCTGCGGTGACCTTGGCAGTAATCCTAGGTTATGAGCCGCAGGCGCAGGAACTGGCATTGCCTCTTCGGTCACCTCCCAACAGCAATATACCCAGCTTAGCCTTGCTGTGGACAAAGGCGCTTGAAAAATTTAAAAGACTCCCTGGTCTCTGTCCAAGATAGTATTACAGAACAGGCGAGGCCTTGATTTAGTGTTCCTAAAAGAGGGAGGGCTATGTGCAGCCCTCCAAGAAGAATTTTTTTTTTGATTCTGATAAGACTGGCTTATTTCAAGATAACATAGACAAAGTTAGAATTAGTTTGGAAGAGAGAAAACACAACAGAAAGAAACAAGAATATTGGTATCAAAATTGGTTTTCTACTTCTCCTTGGCTCACTACCCTACTTCCCAGCCTTTTAGGACCTTTCGTGGGCATTTTACTGCTTTTGTCTTTTGGCCCTTGGGCCTTTAATAGATTAACCAGTTTAGTTAAGTCACAGATTGAAGCTGCTTTAAGTAAGCCGGTTGCAGTTCACTACCATCAACTGGATATCCCCCTCCCACAGATGCAGAAAGAGTAACTGCTGGTCTCCAGTTTTCCACCCTTGCTGCAAATGCAGGGTCCCCTTGGTTCCTCAAACTGTGGAGACAATGAAGACGAGGAGGGGTCACCTCCAGATCCTAATATAGTCTAGAGCGACAAATTGTGGTGTTACAATTGGCATAATTCTTGTAGAGGCCTTGTTGAATCTGAGGTTGACAGTTCTCCTTTGGGAGCTGCACAGGACTCAGAACTGTGCATGCTGGTTCATGATAATATGAATCCAGTATGGGCACCAGTGTGGGTATGAGGCTAAGCATTGCAGGGGAAGGTCAAATTAAAGTGTTTCTGAGTTCCCTGAGAGACACACCCGGTTTGCACTGAGGTTGGTATCTAGTTCCAGTTACAACCAAAGAATCTTTCTAAGACACTGCCTCTCCTCCCCAAAAGATACCAAGAGCCATGAGTGTGGGTTGTGACAGCACCCATGGGAGGAATCGGGTCAATGCTCCCTCAGCTATGGTTAATGCCCACTCATCCAAGGGTGAGAAGATCATTTGATCATCTCAGTTAAGTGCAGCCTTATTAAATTTAATTCAAAAGGGGGAGATGTTGGAGACCATATTGTGAGAAAGCAAGCCTTTCACAGTCTCCCACCCTAACAAGCCAAATGACCTTTTGCTAAGGAGCAGGTCATCACCCCCTCCTCCCTATTTCCTTCCTGGAACCTGAGGCTGTAAAAGCTGAATTATACTCCCCTCTTCCTTATCTCTTCCTGACTCCCAAGACTTCCAAGGACATGAGTTACATGCTGAGCCCATCCTGACACCCAAGGCTGTTAAGGAGTATCTACATTCCGGAGATAAGAAGCAGAGTACCCGCCACCTGGAGCCTGACTTTGGACTCCATGTACCCAGATGCCCACTTCTTTGTTCTTTGTTAATTTCCCCTCAATCCCTCCCTCTTACCCTCACTGTATGCTTAAAACCTGGCATTTTAGGCTAATAAACTGAGACCTTGATAGGAACATCTTCTTGGTCTCCACTTCTCCTTTCTCTCTCTCCCATCTTCTCCCAGGTTTGTGGTACCCCTCACACCCACGAATAACTAGGTCCTGCTGGGCAGGACAAATAATTACATGTCTATGTATGTATGCAATGCCTTCAATTACTATAAACTCTGGAAAGGTTTCATATCCACTCATCATCTATTCAAATTAAAATGTTTTCTATTTTCTATTTATTTAGTTTTATCATTAACTCAATAGTTAGTAAATATTAATCTTTCAGCCAAATAAATTATTTAATTTTGTTTTGTGAGTCATTATAGTTGACTGGAAAAAATATGAAGCTTATCTGGTATAACCTTCCTGGCAATGATATCTTTCAGAATCATACAATATGTAGAATATAATATTTATTGACAGATTGGTAAAGATTAAAGTAGTGAAAACAGACAGGCAACAAAACTGGGGGAAATATAAGAACATTAATAATAAAACATTTCAACAGTTTTAAATATTTTCTAAAGAACATGCACCTTTGCAAAAGTACAAGCATCTACAGTTATGCTGGCCACACTAGGAAAACAAGAACTGGTATAGAGGAAATTTTTAAATGCTTAAAAAATGAAAGAAATTTTCCAAGAAAATAAAAGTGAGTCTTACATATCAATATATATTTTATCCAAATAATTAAATTATTTATTTAAGTATACTAATTTTTTTTTCTAGACTTCATTCAGTAAACAAATAGAAGGTACGGATATCTAGAAAATTTAGGAGGCAGCCGAACATCAAATTGAAATTTTATAATCTGTAAGGATAAATTCAAGAGTAAATTAACAGAAGTTCAATAAGAGTTTCCCATCATAAACTTTGAATACAGTAGAATGAAGAATTCTCTGAATTATCCATAGGTTACCAAGCTATTCCAGAAGAGACCATTGGCCTTAGAGCAAACATTCTAGAAGGAAACATGGAGAAACCTTAATGACTGTTTTTATCCGAAGGATTTCAGATATAACTTATGCACATTCCAAATATTTTAGCCACTTCTCTTTCAGGCAGAAATAGTCACTAGAGAACAAATTAAGCACTTCTGATATTGGTCTGGATGTATACTAGACACACAGAATTTGTATTTACATATGACTTGTTTAGAAAAAGTATATAGATTGAAAGAGTCAAACTAAGCAATCAGAACCTGATTTAATTGTCCCTCATACCGGCTTTGCCATTTTGATCATATCTGTTATTGGCAAACACTTATAAATGTTTTTTTTTAATTTAAAGCATTTTAGTTAATTTCTTTCTCTAGGATAAAGAATGAATATAATTTTGATGGGTAATATATAGCCTTAGGTCATGAATTGAACATAAATTTTAGAGAACAATTATAATTAGAAAAACTATTATTTTAAATGTTTCCAACATAAATTTTATGAAGTCGATGTATTTTTGTTAGAAAACAATCTCTTATTTTTTGTCACCCATGAACTTTAGTTGAAACTTTGTAGCTGTTCTGGCTTCACTGTTCATCTCTCTAAATATAAAGGACAGTGTACTAAGGATATGGTATGGGCACATGCTCATAAGCACATATCCATATCATCTCTTCTGCCATTTGTAATTCTTAATAGCTCTTGGGACTGCCTAATGCCTTTAAAGATTTGTTTACTTTTATTTTTTTGTGTGTCTGTGTATATGAGTGTGTCTGTGCGTGTGTGTATGTGTGTGTGAACATTTTATGGATATGTGCACATGTTAGCAGATGCATATGGAAGCCAACATATGTCATTGGATCCCTTGGTACCATGGCTATTCACTCTCTTTTCTTTTTAGGCCTTTGGGAACTGGATGCGGGGGAGAGTGATCAAATGCTGATCTAATCCACAAACAGAATCATTCAGACTACATTTAATGAAATAATAGGTATGGACCATGAAAGGTAGCCTTGTTCCCAGTTGAGCTAAGGCTCAAAACTCCAGTGGGGAAGCACTTCACCTGGTTCCTGGGCACCAGGCCCCTGTCACTAGCGACAGCTCCCCATAGATTTGTGGCCTTTAGTCACATAAGGGCAACACCCCCAAACCCCTCCACAGGTAGAGGTCTTAGGTTCAAGACAGATCTCCATTTTAATGAGGTACTTAAAGGTCCAGAGGACTTAGCCAATAACCTTTCCTCCCCAGACACTTCTCTCTGTAAAAGGTATTTTACCTCAGGCCCACCCTGAGAAGTGGGGTATGGTTTTACTCACCTGCTTTCCGCCATGACAATAAATGTCCTAAAACCATGGACAGCTTCTCTTTTTATTGAAATACGCTGTGGGGAGCCATGGAGAAGGCCTTTGCCTTATAGAGCCTAATCTCCCATAGAAGGCCTCTCTGTGCTCCCAGCCATGGCTGCCACCAAGCCCAAGTCCAGTCAACTGATAACAAGCCAAGGACTCCAACCCATGGGACCAGCCAGGCTAGATCCAGCCCAAGGGTCCCTACTCTGTTCTCAGGTCTTCTGAAGCTCCCACTGGCACCTGAGTGTCTGAGAGCCTGAGAACCAGCTGGCCCTGGCCTCCTTGCAGGTCCAGGGATCCCTGAGCCAGCTCAGACAGTCCTGTGCTTCAGACTGCGGTTCCCCATCTCCAAAGCAGTGTCCTGGGGCTGCCCTAAGGCCAGGCACCTGTCTGGAGACAGTGTGGGGTAAGTGTGGTCACTTCCAATGTCCTGCCTCCCTGAGTGGCTGAGCCCTGTGGCAGAGCATACACAGGACCCTATAACTGGACAAATAGGGTGCTCCTTGTCAATCTAGTACATTTAATGTGTAATATCAACTATGACACCTTATCACGACTTCAGACACCCTCTGCCTTGCCTGACAGAAATCACAGGTGAAGGATAGAAAGAACAAACTTCTTTGTGCTATCAATGACAACAGGCATTTGAAGTTTGCTACTAAGACTCTAACTTTAGAATTCAACAGCAATCTTTCATGCCATCACTCATCAGAGGCAGGCAGCTACAGGTGATACATTCAATAAAACACCTGTTTGTCGCTCAAGGCAGATTTTAAATGGAGTCGGTTCCTCTTCTAGATTTTCTTGCTGATAGTTCTTTTGTGTTTGCATTTCCTTAGTTTGCATAGCAAAATTCAGGGAGAGAAAAGTTCTGGGGTAGTTTTCCAAGAAAAACTAGAAATTTCAGTGGTCATTTGATCTGTGGGATTCATTGTTTCTTCTTCTTATAAGTAGCCAATGACACACCTGTTCCTTAATGTCATACCATATCATATATGTATATATTTGCATGTATGTGTTATGTATGTATATATTTATGTCTGTTTTTATGTATATAAACTCATTCCATAATATAAATAACTACGTATGATTCAATAAGATTCCCAATGGGGGTCATTATAAATTTTATTATTTTCTGATAATGAAACTAAACCACACGAAAGGTATTATAAATAGATATATAAAACACTTAATTTTGATTACATTCATAAAGTCATGGATGATATATACTATTCTAGTCTTAGAGAATATTAATAGACTTATTGTATGACTTAAAATCATTAAAAATTCATAGAAATTAATTATTGTTACACTTAATTTAATAATGTCTTATCTTAGGCCACCAAACCTATTCCATATAAAGGACCCAGAAGAAAATAATAGCCATAGAGTGCTATTTCCTCTAAGGCTACCCTATCACTAACATTATTCTATCTGCCTTTTTTTGGGGGGGGTTGTTTTTTTGGTTTTTTGTTTTGTTTTGTTTTCTCTCTCTCTCTCTCTCTTTTTTTCTACTTGTCTTTTAAGGCCTCTATGAACAATAGTGAATAGTAAGGCTATATGTTTTGTTTCTAACACTACTTGGTTATTCAGACCATCTCAGCTGTATTTGATAATACTCTTGAGTCTATGAGATAGTACATTTGTCTAAACAAATGTATTGGTTGGATCTCCCTACTCCTCCCCAATAAAAATTGGTAGGAATTTGGAAGATAAGGAGATACAGGAAAGGTTTGCAACTGATTGTACTATGCTTACTAGAAATACCAGGATAGTACTTTGATGATTGTCATAAAAATTGAATGGTCCTTCTGTAGTGAGTTTATGGGTTTACATTTCCCCCAGAGTTCAACAAGCTACCTTTGGCATTATGACAAAATTTTCTTTCTCCCACTATAATTTCTGGGGTATTCCGTCTTCTCCTGCCTGGTGCACTCATGCAAGCTGCTCATCTTGATTTTCTGGTACTGAGTCTCTTTCCTTAGTGGTCATACATTTATTCCTATTTTTTTCTGAAAGGTAGAATGTGGAATTGTTTTGCTGGAATAATTCTAGATTGTTTTGTGTCAAAAACATGGTGTTTTTCCTCCAAAGGGTATAACAGACTAACACGAAAGGCCATGAAACGAAATACTCCTTTCTAGCATGTCCTACATCCTGGTGTGGAGAATCTGACTGTATGCTTGTTTCTATACTGAAATGAGTGTTCCTCACCACACTCTCATAATAAGAGTGAAAGATATTTATCTATGGGAGGTAGTAAGTTCTCCAGGCAGTGAACTGAAGCAACAGATGTGGGGCTTCAAGCTTTGCAATCCTCCTGCTCACCAGCTCTTATGCAGATGTTTGTGTGGGTGCTCAGTCTCACTGCTGATGTGACATTTCCCATCAGAACAGGGAACTTCACAACACTGTTTCCTGAAGCTCCCAAAGTACTGGAGTTCTCAGCAAGAGGGTTACCCTTTTAAACATACAGTCAGTTTGTATGCCCCTGAGCCTTTGACAGGATGACAGTCAGTGTCACACTCAGTGTTACATGGAGCACTGGATTTTAGCTTAGAGATTTTTAGGCCAAACTACTCTACCTTTAATGATGTACATTTCTTTTCTTTTCTTTTCTTTTCTTTCTTGTTTTTTAATTAGGTATTTTCTTCATTTTCATTTCCAATGCTATCCCTTTTGGGATAGTCCCCCATACCCTCCCCCCCCCCCACTCCCCTACCCACCCACTTCCACTTCTTGGCCCTGGCGTTCCCCTGTACTGGAAGGAGTTACAGAGACAAAGTTTGGAGCTGAGACGAAAGGATGGACCATCTAGAGACTGCCATACCTGGGGATCCATCCCATAATCAGCCTCCAAACGCTGACACCATTGCATACACTAACAAGATTTTGCTGAAAGGACCCAAATATAGCTGTCTCTTGTGAGACTATGCCAGGGCCTAGCAAACACAGAAGTGGATGCTCACAGTCAGCTATTGGATGGATCACAGGGCCCCCAATGGAGGAGCTAGAGAAAGTACCCAAGGAGCTAATGGGATGTGGAACCCTATAGGTGGAACAACAATATGAACTAACCAGTATCCCCGGAGCTCGTGTCTCTAGCTGCATTTGTATCAGGAGGTGGCCTAGTCGGCCATCAGTGGAAAGAGAGGCCCATTGGTCTTGCAAACTTTAAATGATGTACATTTCTAAAGGACCTTGAAGATTTGCCAATAATATAATCAGAGTTTATAATTTATAGGTGTAGGTTTTATAATCTGCTTGCCTTGGATCAATATCAGGTCTGAAGATGAAGAGTGAATAGAGAAGGTTTTTCATCTGAGTCCTCAGTTTCTTAATTAGTCAAGAGACAGGGGTATGACAATGCTTATTTTAATGGTTGGCATTAAGTGGATTACTAAGTCTAGAGAGCATAGCTAAGTGGCAGATGTTTTAAAGCATAGAAGGCATATGAAATCTTACTATTATTAACCTAAGATGGTGAAACAGGAGGGTATAACTTCAATCTGACTGATGGAAATTAAGACCACCAAGGAAGGTATCTGCAGCAAGTACAACTAATCTCCATCACTTGCAGTATATATATATATATATATATATATATATATATATATATATACATATATATATATATATGTCAAAGTTTTATAATTACAAAACTCAGTGTACCACAATATGATTAAGATAAATAAGCATTAAAGACTTTTAAATTATGTATCACTGCTTAATTATTTATAATTATTTTTAAATATCCTCTCCACTGATTTCTAGGGCACATATCAAAAAGTTAAGTGGCATGTACTTTGATGAGAAGAGTCCCTCTGTCTCAATTTTATTTGCTTGCCTTGTGGTGATTTTTTTTTTCTTTTTAAGGCAATGCTGTATTCTGTTCTCTTCTGAAAAACTTGATGCTTGAGCTTCGAGTATTCAGCATGATGAGTATTTGTTAGAAAAGGCAAACAGCTGTACAAGTGTCATGATCAAATATCCCTAAAGCATACACAGTGTTCATAATGGGCCCCAGATGGAGATCTTCAGACCCAATTAACTCACAACACTAAGCATTTATTGAAGTGAATGTGTTGGAATAGTCAGCTTTCCTTAGACACACTGAGGGCTTTATCCCTCCATTCTTTCCCATTCGCCCATGGAATAGTGCAACTTTACCTGTGTGTACATACTCTCTGAGGTCTTGCATGTGGTCAGATTCTGTCAGTGTTAAATCAGTGTATGGCATCATGCTCATATAGACATTTTAAAATACACGGCTCTATTTTTTTTAACATGAACAATTTCTGTTGAAATGCTCAAAAAAGTATCTTAACCTTCCTACTCTTAAATCACGTATTCTTTTATGAGCTTCTTGAAGATTCTTTTTCTATTTTTAAAAGACTAGTGATCTCACTGGAGCCATCCTTGATCTTGGTTACCGGGGAATGTTTTTTGTCAGTTCCTATAGTGCTATCAATACATAACTCAAAGCAAGACTCATCACTCTCCTACTGAACGCATTAGGGCATTAGATCCTGGTGTCTGTTCCAATGTTTTCTTCATGGGGGTTGATTATGTCACTGCTACTCCTTCCACTTTAAATATTAATCTCATTGAGTTTTGCATTGTTCTGTCATTCCACCTTCTATGTTTGAGTTGTTGGCTAATGGTATTAATAGAGTGATATTTCTTGCTCGCTCTTCAGGTCTGAAATTAAAATTTATTTCCACTGTCTTTATGATTTCTGCTTTTGGGATTTCTGGGTTTGAGAATATGTTTAGTCCATGTGTTCTCTGTAGACCCATTACAGTCATGTGTTGTTCTTTTAAAATTTCTTCAAGAAATTTGGTACAACCTTTTCTTTCTTTGCTTTTACTTTTTTAGGAACATTAGGAGTATGCTCTGTTCAACCTTTTATTTTTCTAATTACATAACGTTTAAAAGCTTAAGGTCACCTTTAGATTGTTTTCTATTTTGTTTAAAAGCATTACAAGCATGTGAGAATATTCTGCCTTAACTCACAGACAGACACACACACACACACTTCATGATATAGTACATATGCTAAATTTTTCAATTTATCTTTTCACTATCTGTGCACATACATACATACTTTCTAATATTATATTGTACTTAAGAAATAATTCCAAGTATACCAATTTAAATAAGGTTGATATAGAGAATATCTGCCCAGATATTTACAACTACATAACAGTTGCTTTGCTTTTCATAGGGCCATGAGTTTGCAGAATATTGTATACTTATACTTCTTTGAAGTGTGAACATTTTAAGTGGGGTGATATCTTTGTTCTTACAGGAAGTTTTGGTTTATTTGTTTTTTTTTTTCTGGTTTGTCTTTGTTTATATTACAAATACCCCTCCTTAATCTGAAAATAATTTTCTGCCTTCATTTATTTTAGATTATTTACTTTGAACTATATTGTTCCTTTTCAAATATACTATTTATATTTGTGTGTTCATAGGGGCACAAGTGCACATCTGCATGAGTCCCTGTGAGGCCAAAGAGTTTTTCTGTTGAACCATCTGGAGTTGGAATCCACCGAATATAGGTACTAGAAACTAGACTCTGGTCTGCTGCAATGCAGCAAACAACTTTAACTGCTAATCCATCTTTCCCACTCCAGAGCCATCTCTCCAGCCTTTATACTACAAAAATCAGTGTTTATATATTACTATATGGAGCAGTTTGGTAATTATCTTAAACATGTTTATTTATCACCTATTAAACAGATTGATTACCAGACAGTTTTATTCATTTATCAGCTGAATCAAGTCTTTCAGAAAATTTCAAATCTCATTCTATTACTTTCTCCTTTTCTTTGTATGTCTTAATAATATTTTAATAGAGTAATTTTCATGGACTTTCATGTCAGGGTGTTAAATATAGCGGATAATAAATTTAGCCGTAATGTTAGAAAAAAAATGCACCAGCATTCTTGAAATGAAACGATTCACTTATAGGCGGCACTGTCTAATACAGTCTTGACGGCTGTGCATATGTCTGTGGTGAACCATCACGATCTGTGTACTTCTGATGCCATTTCTCATATTTAATGCTGGAAAATAAGATAAAGACAATTGGAGAAGGATTTATTAATATGCCCTTGAGATGCTTGGCAAAAGCAGAAGCCATCCTTTTCAAGCAGATTTATTACTTGTGAACTCTGTGTTGTCTCTATTCGTCAGCGTTTGCCTATAGTCAAACATCACAAGCAGTGGCTTCATGATGCCAAGGAGAGTCAGGATGTAGTGACTTCCACTTCTGTTTGTAGTGTAGGCAGGTGACATAGCACTTCTAAAATGTTCTATCATCCTCTCAGTGGATGATCTCATTAAGAAATAGGTATGGATTCAAAATTTAATTGAGCCCTGTTTCCTATGGTAAGAAAATGATGTCCCTGTTTCCATTTTTTTACTATGGGAGTATAATTCAACTCTGCAGGTATATTATATACCCAATGCATTATATCTTACAATCGGGATGAAACAGTCACAGTAATGCAATTCAATCTATGAGGATAATTTTTCTTTTCTTTTCCAATCAGTTGTGATCCCTTGCAATAGAGATGGAAAATTTATGAAATGCTATTGACGTGACACAGATCAGACACCTGAGCAAAGCTCTTCTCCTTCTCTTCAAGTTTACCTGCAACATCAGTTAACATATCCCCAAACCAAAATGTACATTCATCAGGTTGTACAAAATGGAACCAGATTCATTTTGACTTCACTGCTACTTAAGTTATAAAAATTCAGAGAGCTTCGGCAGACATTTCCAATGCTTGTTGCCACAGAAAACTCAATTTTAGTTTAAGTAAACAAATAGAAAGCTTCAAACATGCCCACGGAGTTGTCTGAAAACACTTGAAATAAAGGAAACACTTCTTGAAAGTACCTTTTATAAAGAAAGATTCAGATATCAGCTCTGCTCATGTTCCTGAATGGAGATGGAAAGGAAAGATTGATAACACCTATATTGCCATTTAATTCCTGCTCCTTGTCTTTTCAGACTGCTTTCCCTCAGTGACTGCAAAAATAATAGTTATAAACAATCAAGGAATTGTTTATAAAGCATTATATTTAGAAACCCCCTTTTAAAGCATAACTTAATGTATTCTTGCCAAGCAACACTTTAATGTCAAATTTATCTTGAGATTACAGTTTGTGTTTGTCTCTTTTAAAATAATTGTTTGTGTGTTATTAAGCAAGAACAATTTTATCTGCTACTTCTCAGGAGTCTCCAGAATAAGAGCAATTCAAGTAAAGTATTCTGTTTAACGAACAGCGATCTTTCTGAATACTGAAGGGAAAATTGGAACTTAAAAATAAACCTTTATTGGATATGTTAGGTTAAGTTTTATTTTTCTTCCTCTTCCATTCCCAAATAACACTGTATGTATATTAAGGATGAAATGAATAAATGCCAGAATAAGAATGAATTCTAAATAACTTGTATTATGTTCTGTGCATAGCTGAATAATATCTGAAAGGTTTATTTATTTTGAAAATAGCTTTACACTCAACCAATGTTTTCACCTTTAGTTAGGGCATCCATGTATTTCAGGTATATGTATGCACATCTAACCTTCTTCATGCTCCTATGTGCATAGCATCTGTGTGCACATCCATTCTTCTGCATGCGGTTATATGTATTGACATCCGTTTCTACATAATGTTATATGTATGTATAGGTATATACATTTATTCTTCTGCATTCTTTTATATGTATGTTTTGTGTATGCACCTCCATTTTTCTATGTGCTGTTATGAAGAGAGTAGAGGCTGTCTATATACCTTGGGAACATAAGATAGTTCGGATTCACATGTATGAATTGGAGATAAAGAAATAGAGACATCCATATGTTTTAGGATATTGAGCCTTAAACATTTTGAGCTGAGCAGTGAAGAATCTCTTTGCATTGTTTTTGGTCTTCTAAATGAATTGATGAAATTGTGAAAATATTCTTAGGTATCAATGATTGTTTATGATTAAATTGCCTTCATTTTCACTTATAAAATAAGCTCAACAATATCTCATGGAACTAAGTTTATCAGTAGTGTGTCTATCATCCTGTTAGCAGCCCTGTTATGTGAATACAGGATGATTCCAGACACCAAATTTGTATACATGTTGACAAACTAGTATCTCTATGGATAGCTGGGAAATTCTACTACATTATAAGATATGTAAAGTTTCTATACAATGGTAGGCTGCAAGTACATGTTGGTTCATTAAGTTTCCTCCAGTCTTCAATCTCTGTATTTGTATTAACTACTGTTATATTAATTCATGCATACATTCTTATAGTTAGTTATGATGCATTTCTAAAAGCAATACTCACTGGCTGATTAGACAACAGAAGGGTTAGACTTCCTCATTGCAAAACTGAAAATTACAGTTTAGAGTTCACCATGGCCTCTTTAAAGGGATGAATCAGAAATTGAAATGATGACCGAAGTCATTAGAGATAATCTAGTTGGGTAATGCCAGGTAGATCAGATAATAAAGTGATTTGAAATAGGATTGCTCAAATTAATAAATCATTGTGACTGGGTAAGCACATTATACAGTAGTGATTTAACATAGGTGGACACAACTACTAAGTAAGTTAGACTTTTAGGTAAAAATTCCTTATGAGTTACCATTGTACTATGAATGCAAATTGCCATCTGCAATAAATCCATCTTGGGATTTCCTAAAGCAAAAGTACAGTTATTGATTCCTGAGACTTTTATATTTCTCAGGAGAGATTTGCTGGATACAATTATATCATGTAAACATATGGTAATTAATGATCCAGCTTAAATCTTACTGCAATTAGCACAAATATCCATGGATGTCATGTAAAATCTCAATACTATGGCCAGGGACTCTGTTACAGTTCACTATTAGACAAGAGTCTCACAGTTGAACCTATCACATTTTAATCCTAAAAAAATTTATAGAAAGTAAGACTTGACTAGCACATGATTCATTCTAATTACTTTGCAAAAAGCCATAAACAAAAATTAAGACTTGAATGTTCAGTTAGCTAGGACAACATCTAATACATTGTTGTACAAAACCATAACCTGTGTCTCCCAACATTCTTTTATATTTAAAGAAGAAGTTAATAATTTCCAAGATGGTTTATTTTAAAACAGGGTGCTATTATGAAGCGTGGATTGCTGCACTCACAAATTAGAATAATCTAGTTAGCACATGTTAATGTAAGAAACTTGTAAACCAAAATATAAGAAAACAGAAGATATGGTAGTACAAGACAAACCTGTCAAGACAAGGGAAAGATAGGCTTATCAGGGACATATATACTTGGATCTTTTGGGAAAAAAAAAAAAGATCTGCTCGACAGATAATATTATCCTAGTTTGAGGGATATAGTAAGTCTTTTCTGTTCCTACAGCAAAATATAGAGAGGAATGGATCCATAACCTCACTCTCTTTCCTAACTGTCTCCTTTCTCCTTCCTTGCATTGTGCCTCAACTTGGAAGCTAAGGACGCCTACCCATCAATGACATTGGAGGAGAGGTCATAGTGGACAAAGTATGAATGTGGCTTTTAAGGAACACATAGAAAATGCATATGACAAAGCATATGCATGAAATAACAGAACTGGGAAAATGTTACATACAATTTTTTAACATATTCTGACAGTTCTGTATGCTGTAAGAAAAAAAGACTTCAACCAAATATGAAGCAAAAATTAATCCCCCATATCATCCAAAACTTCAAATAATAGAAGTAAATATTCATATGATGAAAGTGAAAAAGGGATTTACATATTAGAAAAAATAAGACAAATAAAGTATGTAGTGACAGATGCATTAAACAAATTTGATAGACCAACCTGTGGCAAAGGAATTAAGTCCATAAGATAAAATACAGTGGAATAAAAAAATAACTCAAATAAGAAATAAATGTTTATAAATCCTATAATACAAATTAAAATGCATAATCCTCCAATATAACAATGTTATAAATTTATAATTCAAGAGAGTAGATAATGATTCAACAATACAGAACACTACTTTAAGTATTTGAGTTTAAAGGAGGAAAACAGTTCTGTGTGTGTGTATGTGTGTCTGTCTGTCTGTCTGTCTGTCTGGGGTGGGAGTGACAGGTGCTAGGCTGGAATCCTCAACCCTGGTTGCCTCAGATTCCTTAGTACAGAAATGAGAGGTGAGAATACTGTCTTCCACAGCCACTTCTTTTCATTATTCAAAAATTTTTAGCAAAACTAAAATTAGTAACTTATAAAGATATGGAATTTTTCAAAACTTCAATTTGATAAAAAAAACAGATGTGTATGGAAGATCATGTATAATCAACTCTTAATGGCAAGAAGTATTTTTGCAATGGACCTGAGTTTGGTTCCCAGCAGCCCTTTCTTTTTCTTTCTTCTCTTTTTCTTTTGATTCACAACCACCTATAACTCCAATTTCAAAATATCTAATGCCCACCCTGGCCTATGTCGTTACACATGGAATTAAAGCTATATTTTCCATATAAGATGTTCATGTGTATGTTCATAGGCTCAAATCCCTTGTGGTATAGAATACATAGAGACATAAAATATGTTCAAAAGTAACATAATTATCGATGGCAAAAAGTCTCTCTGTTTAGAACCCTTTGAAGTTTAGTTAGTGCTAAATTTTCTACGCAGAAAAAGTCGCATTCATATGAACATTCCAAATTATTTCATACATTCAGGATTTCTTGAAATGTCATGAAATTTGGGGAGTAAGAAAAATGTCATGAAATTTGGGGATGATTTATGTATCAGATACTTTTCTGTTTCTATGATAAGACACACTGCCCAAAAGCAAATTTGTGAAGAAAGGGCTGGTTTCAGTTTTGTGATCCAGAGTGCTAGAATCAGTCATGGGTGGACAGCCATTTTGGCAAGAGTGAGGCAGGCTTGGCAGTCAGGAAGCACAGAGATCATGGTTCATCCCTGTACAGGAAGAAGGGAGGGAGCCAGAGAGTGAGGGAGTGGAAGGGGAGGGGAGGAGGGGAGATGGGAGTAAGGGGACATGGGGGAGGGGGAGGGGAGGTAGGGAAGGAAGAAGAGGAGGGGGTGAGGAGAGAGAACTAGAAATGGAACCTGGCCATAAAATCTCAAAGCCATCTTCTAGTGGCAGATACTTCCTACACCAAGGCTCCACCTCCTAAGGGTTCCTGAATCCCTTCAAATAGCACCATCTACTGGTTACCAGTTGTTCAAACACAAGAGCTCATGGGAGACATTTCTCATTCAAATCACAACAAAATAATAATTATTAAAACTGGGTCGCCATCATGGTTCCAGGACTCAGAAGAACTTAGGAAATTAGTCTGAACAGGTGAGAGGGTGCGCCAGAGAACCGGACAGCTTCTGGGACAGGCAGAAGCACAGAGCCGCTGAGGCAGCACCCTTGGCGGGCCGCAGACAGCCGGCCACCGTCCGGACCAGAGGACAGGTGTCCGCCTGGCTTGGGAGGCGGCCTCAGCCTCAGGAGCAGCGGTCGCCATCTTGGTTCCGGGACTCCCTGGAACTTAGGAATTTAGTCTGCACAGGTGAGAGTCTGCACCACAGAAGCTGACAGCTTCTGGGAACTGCCAAAGCAACACAGCTTCTGAGAAAGGCCCTGTTTTGGGCCTTCTTCTTCGGCACACCTTCCCTGTAAGAGAGCTTGCCAGCAGAGAGTGCTCTGAGCACTGAAACTCAGAGGAGAGAATCTGTCTCCCAGGTCTGCTGATAGACGGAAACAGAATCACCAGAAGAACAATCTCTAAACAGAGTCAACTATAACTACTAACTCCAGAGATTACCAGATGGCGAAAGGTAAATGTAGGAATCTTACTAACAGGAACCAAGACCACTCACCATCATCAGAACCCAGCACTCCCACTTCGTCCAGTCCAGGACACCCCAACACACCCGAAAACCTAGACTTAGATTTAAAAGCATATCTCATGATGATGGTAGAGGACATCAAGAAGGACTTTAATAAGTCACGTAAAGAAATACAGGAGAACACTGCTAAAGAGTTACAAGTCCTTAAAGAAAAACAGGAAAACACAATCAAACAGGTAGAAGTCCTTACAGAAAAAGAGGAAAAAACATACAAACAGGTGATGGAAATGAACAAAACCATACTAGACCTAAAAAGGGAAGTAGACACAATAAAGAAAACTCACAAAGTGAGGCAACACTGGAGATAGAAACCCTAGGAAAGAAATCTGGAACCATAGATTTGAGCATCAGCAACAGAATACAAGAGAAGGAAGAGAGATTCTCAGGTGCAGAAGATTCCATAGAGAACATCTGCACAACAATCAAAGAAAATGGAAAATGCAAAAAGATCCTAACTCAAAATATCCAGGAAATCCAGGACACAATGAGAAGACCAAACCTACGGATAATAGGAGTGGATGAGAATGAAGATTTTCAACTCAAAGGACCAGCAAACATCTACAACAAAATTATTGAAGAAAACTTCCCAAATCTAAAGAAAGAGATGCCTATGAACATACAAGAAGCCTACAAAACTCCAAATAGACTGGACCAGAAAAGAAATTCCTCCCAACACATAATAATCAGAACAACAAATGCACTAAATAAAGATAGAATACTAAAAGCAGTAAGGGAAAAAGGTCAAGTAACATATAAAGGCAAGACTATCAGAATTACACCAGATTTTTTACCAGAGACTATGAAAGCCAGAAGAGCCTGGATAGATGTTATACAGACACTAAGAGAACACAAATTCCAGCCCAGGCTACTATAACCAGCCAAACTCTCAATTACCATAGATGGAGAAACCAAAGTATTCCACGACAAAACCAAATTCACACATTATCTCTCCACGAATCCAGCCCTTCAAAGGATAATAACAGAAAAAAAAAAAAAAAACAATACAAGAACGGGAACCACGCCCTAGAAAAAACAGGAAGGTAATCCCTCAACAAACCTAAAAGAAGACAGCCACTAGAACAGAATGCCAACTTTAACAACAAAAATAACAGGAAGCAACAATTACTTTTCCTTAATATCTCTTAACATCAATGGTCTCAACTCCCCAATAAAAAGACATAGACTAACAAACTGGCTACACAAACAAGACCCAACATTTTGCTGCTTACAGGAAACACATCTCAGAGAAAAAGATAGACACCACCTCAGAATGAAAGGCTGGAAAACAATTTTCCAAGCAAATGGTATGAAGAAACAAGCTGGAGTAGCCATCCTAATATCTGATAAGATTGACTTCCAACCCAAAGTCATCAAAAAAGACAAGGAGGGGCACTTCGTACTCATCAAAGGTAAAATCCTCCAAGAGGAACTCTCAATTCTGAATATCTATGCTACAAATACAAGGGCAGCGACATTCATTAAAGAAAATTTAGTAAAGCTCAAAGCACACATTGCACCTCACACAATAATAGTGGGAGACTTCAACACACCACTTTCACCAATGGACAGATCATGGAAACAGAAACTAAACAGGGACACACTGAAACTAACAGAAGTGATGAAACAAATGGATCTGACAAATATCTACAGAACATTTTTTCCTAAAACAAAAGGATATACCTTCTTCTCAGCACCTCATGGTACCTTCTCCAAAATTGACCACATAATAGGTCACAAAACAGGCCTCAACAAATTCAAAAATATTGAAATTGTTCCATGTATCCTATCAGATCACCATGCACTAAGGCTGATATTCAATAACAAAAAAAAAATTAGAAAGCCAACACTCACATGGAAACTGAACAACACTCTTCTCAATGATACCTTGGTCAAGGAAGGAATAAAGAAAGAAATTAAAGGCTTTTTAGAGTTTAATGAAAATGAAGCCACAACTTACCCAAACCTTTGGGACACAATGAAAGCATTTCGAAGAGGGAAACTCATAGCTCTGAGTGCCTCCAAGAAGAAACGGGAGAGAGCACATACTAGCAGCTTGACAACACATCTAAAAGCTCTAGAAAAAAAGGAAGCAAATTCACCCAAGAGGAGTAGATGGCAGGAAATAATCAAACTCAGGGATGAAATCAACCAAGTGGAAACAAAAAGAACTATTCAAAGAATTAACCAAAGGAGGAGTTGGTTCTTTGAGAAAATTAACAAGATAGATAAACCCTTAGCTAGACTCACTAGAAGCACAGAGACAAAATCCTAATTAACAAAATCAGAACTGAAAAGGGAGACATAACAACAGATCCTGAAGAAATCCAAAACACCATCAGATCCTTCTACAAAAGGCTATACTCAACAAAACTGGAAAACCTGGATGAAATGGACAAATTTCTGGACAGATACCAGGTACCAAAGTTGAATCAGGATCAAGTTGACCTTCTAAACAGTCCCATATCCCCTAAAGAAATAGAAGCAGTTATAAATAGTCTCCCAGCCAAAAAAAGCCCAGGACCAGACGGGTTTAGTGCAGAGTTCTATCAGACCTTCAAAGAAGATCTAATTCCAGTTCTGCACAAACTTTTTCACAAGATAGAAGTAGAAGGTACTCTACCGAACTCATTTTATGAAGCCACTATTACTCTGATACCTAAACCACAGAAATATCCAACAAAGATAGAGAACTTCAGACCAATTTCTCTTATGAATATCGATGCAAAAATCCTCAATAAAATTCTTGCTAACCGAATCCAAGAACACATTAAAGCAATCATCCATCCTGACCAAGTAGGTTTTATTCCAGGGATGCAGGGATGGTTTAATATATGAAAATCCATCGATGTAATCCATTATATAAACAAACTCAAAGACAAAAACCACATGATCATCTCGTTAGATGCAGAAAAAGCATTTGACAAGATCCAACACCCATTCATGATAAAAGTTCTGGAAAGATCAGGAATTCAAGGCCCATACCTAAACATGATAAAAGCAATCTACAGCAAACCAGTAGCCAACATCAAAGTAAATGGAGAGAAGCTGGAAGCAATCCCACTAAAATCAGGGACTAGACAAGGCTGCCCACTTTCTCCCTACCTTTTCAACATAGTACTTGAAGTATTAGCCAGAGCAATTCGACAACAAAAGGAGATCAAGGGGATACAAATTGGAAAAGAGGAAGTCAAAATATCACTTTTTGCAGATGATATGATAGTATATATAAGTGACCAAAACAATTGCACCAGAGAACTCCTAAACCTGATAAACAGCTTTGGTGAAGTAGCTGGATATAAAATTAACTCAAACAAGTCAATGGCCTTTCTCTATACAAAGAAAAAACAGGCTGAGAAAGAAATTAGGGAAACAACACCCTTCTCAATAGTCACAAATAATATAAAACATCTCGGCGTGACTCTAAGTAAGGAAGTGAAAGATCTGTATGATAAAAACTTCAAGTCTCTGAAGAAAGAAATTAAAGAAGATCTCCGAAGATGGATGGATCTCCCATGCTCATGGATTGGCAGGATCAACATTGTAAAAATGGCTATCTTGCCAAAAGCAATCTACAGATTCAATGCAATCCCCATCAAAATTCCAACTCAATTCTTCAACGAATTAGAAGGAGCAATTTGCAAATTCATCTGGAATAACAAAAAACCTAGGATAGCAAAAAGTCTTCTCAAGGATAAAAGAACCTCTGGTGGAATCGCCATGCCTGACCTAAAACTTTACTACAGAGCAATTGTGGTAAAAACTGCATGGTACTGGTATAGAGACAGACAAGTAGACCAATGGAATAGAATTGAAGACCCAGAAATGAACCCACACACCTATGGTCACTTGATCTTCGACAAGGGAGCTAAAACCATCCTGTGGAAGAAAGACAGCATTTTCAACAATTGGTGCTGGCACAACTGGTTGTTATCATGTAGAAGAATGCGAATCGATCCATACTTATCTCCTTGTACTAAGGTCAAATCTAAGTGGATCAAGGAACTTCACTTAAAACCAGAGACACTGAAACTTATAGAGGAGAAAGTGGGGAAAAGCCTTAAAGATATGGGCACAGGGGAAAAATTCCTGAACAGAACAGCAATGGCTTGTGCTGTAAGATCGAGAATTGACAAATCGGACTTCATAAAATTGCAAAGCTTCTGTAAGTCAAAAGACACCATCAATAAGACAAAAAGACCACCAACAGATTGGGAAAGGATCTTTACCTATCCTAAATCAGATAGGGGACTAATATCCAACATATATAAAGAACTCAAGAAGGTGGACTTCAGAAAATCAAATAACCCCATTAAAAAATGGGGCTCAGAAATGAACAAAGAATTCTCACCTGAGGAATACCAAATGGCAGAAAAGCACCTGAAAAAATGTTCAACATCCTTAATCATCAGGGAAATGCAAATCAAAACAACCCTGAGATTCCACCTCACACCAGTCAGAATGGCTAAGATCAAAAATTCAGGTGACTGCAGATGCTGGCGTGGATGTGGAGAAAGAGGAACACTCCTCCATTGTTGGTGGGATTGCAGGCTTGTACAACCACTCTGGAAATTAGTCTGGCAGTTCCTCAGAAAATTGGACATAGTACTACCAGAGGATCCAGCAATACCTCTCCTGGGCATATATCCAGAAGATGCCCCAACGGGTAAGAAGGACACATGCTCCACTATGTTCATAGCAGCCTTATTTATAATAGCCAGAAGCTGGAAAGAACACAGATGCCCCTCAACAGAGGAATGGATACAGAAAATGTGGTACATCTACACAATGGAGTACTACTCAGCTATTAAAAAGAATGAATTTATGAAATTCCTAGCCAAATGGATGGACCTGGAGGGCATCATCCTGAGTGAGGTAACACATTCACAAAGGAACTCACACAATATGTACTCACTGATAAGTGGATATTACCCCAAAACCTAGGATACCCAAGATATAAGATACAATTTCCTAAACACATGAAAGTCAAGAAAAATGAAGACTGAAGTGTGGACACTATGCCCCTCCTTAGAAGTGGGAACAAAACACCCTTGGAAGGAGTTACAGAGACATAGTTTGGAGCTGAGATGAAAGGATGGTGACCATGTAGAGACTGCCATATCCAGGGATCCACCCCATAATTAGCATCCAAACGCTGACACCATTGCATACACTAGCAAGATTTTATTGAAAGGACCCAGATGTAGCTGTCTCTTCTGAGACTATGCCGGGGCCTAGCAAACACAGAAGTGGATGCTCACAGTCAGCTAATGGATGGATCACAGGGCTCCCAATGGAGGAGCTAGAGAAAGTACCCAAGGAGCTAAAGGGATCTGCAACCCTATAGGTGGAACAACATTATGAACTAACCAGTACCCCGGAGCTCTTGACTCTAGCTGCATATGTATCAAAAGATGGCCTAGTCGGCCAACACTGGAAAGAGAGGCCCATTGGACACGCAAACTTTATATGCCCCAGCACAGGGGAACGCCAGGGCCAAAAAGGGGGAGTGGGTGGGTAGGGGAGTGGGGGTGGGAGGGTATGGGCGACTTTTGGTATAGCATTGGAAATGTAAATGAGCTAAATACCTAATAAAAAATTAAAAAAATAATTATTAAAACTTGTGAGTATGAGAAGTATGCCATCTAACATGATTACCACATATTCATATTAAAAGTGAGAACACTGAGTCTGTTGGTCAGTCAGTCAGAGCCAGGCTGACTCCATGGCTGAATGCAAACTGGCAGTTGGGGAGACTAGACCTAAGTTTCTGGTTCCCTGAACTGGAAAAGTACGAAACAAGTCAATTCCAGGAAAACCACCCCTCACCAGCAGCTAATAAGAAAGCAGTCCTACCACCTAACGTGAGTTAACCTCATGGCAGCCAATCGGGAGCTGTAGAAGCTGCTCTACTACCTAACTTGAACCAAGTATAGTTAATCAGCAAAAGTCCACAAAATCCCCAAGAGCCCTAACCAGTCTCAAAGACACCTATACCCCAGGAGATAGAGACACCCAATCAAGGGAAAGAAAGTTGAATCTCCCTTACTCCTACCATAACAGGCTTAAATTAACCCTGTTAAGTCCACACCTCAATCTTTCATCCTGATGCATGGTAGACCCTTGCATGCAGGCTCTCTGCAGAACAAACTCTCTTTGCTGTTACATATTATTTGAGTCTGGAGTATCATTCTTCATGAACCATGGGCCTTAAGAAACTAAACTTAACTTCAGTAAGAAACTAAAGAAATAACAAACTTACAGTAATTAGAATGACAAAGTCATCCTCTTTTTCAGGCAACATACTTATCCAATTCCAACAGAAACTTGGGTGCTGAAACTATTAAATTATGAGAAATGATATATCTGGTTAACACCTGAAAGGCAAGTGGAATATGTAAAAATAATAGTTTGATTGTTTCTCAGGAAAAAAAGAAAGATAATAAATAATAGGAAGACATACTCTTTTCACAGTCTTAATGAAAAATATTAAAAAAAAATCAGGATATCTGACAGCAATGGACAGGAACTCCATAAATAAAATACTTCTGAAAGAGAATTTCTAATAAATGAAATAGCATAATATGCTCTGGTAAACAAAGAATTTGTACAATGGTAATAATTCTTCAAAGTCTACTTACAGCTTAATAGAATTTTAATTAAAATTCTGATAACATCTAGTTGAAAAACTTCGAATGTGTTTCTTAAATTAAAATGAGATTAAAGCAAATTGGAAGAATCCCAAGAAAATTAAAAATAAAAGATTAATGGCGATAGACACATTGAAAGATAATACGATATTTTACAAACCTGGAGCAATTAATAGAATGTGCAAAGTAATGGCAATCAAGGCTCTAAGATATCGATGGAACCTGGTAATCAGCTTTGCAGGAAAAAAAAAAAAATAAAACCAGGGCTGAACATAACCTGATATGTTCTTTGATACTTCATTAAGAAGGCTGATTTTTGTCTTGAGTTCTGAAGGAATAAGGATCACAGTGATCTCTTATGGAGATCCCATGGAAAGGCTGATCTCCATGAGTTCCAGTCCAGTCATGGCTACACAGGGAGACCCTTTCTCAAACCGTAAAACAAAGGAAAACAAACCAACACGGAATCATCACTACCACCAACAAAAGCATCATTTCTTTTTTTCCTCTGTCGTGGTTGTTTGCTAGTCATTAGCAATAAAGTTGAGTGGACCTATTTTGTGAAAACATAGAGAGTATTCTTACACAATTACATTTTTCCAGTAGTGGCATAGCAATTGCCCCTTTCATTGTGGACCACTCCGATGACCTTTAGGAGACCTGCACAAGAAAAAGGGGTCCCCTAATGGGTTACTCATGGAAATGGAAGGACCCACACACACACACACACACACACACACAGAGAGAGAGAGAGAGAGAGAGAGAGAGAGAGAGAGAGAGAGAGAGAGAGAGACCTCCTGGTGTCTTTTTCTTTAGTATGGTAGCATCCCAGAAGTGTTCCTTCATACCATCTTCCGCATTCTGGATGTGTCCCGTCCTCCTGAGAATCACCCTCCTTAAACTCTGCTTTACGAAACTACTTTCCCTTGAAAATGACTCTTTAGTGTGTCATTGGTGTGTCACGTTACCTGTGGTGAGTCCATGCTTTTCCCTCTCCCCCAGGATACAGTCACACAGTTCCATAATCATAAGGTTTTCAGGTGGTTTTAGTTCTGTATCTGGAGAGGTGAGTCTACCTTCTAAGTTCACAGACAAAAACCCTTAGTTGTGCTGTATCCTACTTCTCTGTTGGGAGATGCCCAGAGGGTCACCGACAGGGCAGCCCCCCACAGCCCCCCGAAGGCGGGGAAAAGTCAGAATCAGATAGTCCAAGATGGTCCTGGATCTTCTCTCTGGATACCTGGGCCTGGAGCACCATAGGTATAGCACTGAAAGAGGGAGTCGGAACTAGGGATCTGTGGGTCTACCTTTTTCCTCCTGGTGTCTTCCTGCCTGGGTCTACCTTTCCTTCCTAGTGTCTTTCTTCTAGGCAGAAAGGGGAAAGACAGAGTCGGAACCTGGTCTGATTTGGAGTAAGTGGTGAGAATACTCAAAGGGCTAGAAAAGAGAAGGCCTTTCACGGGACTTTTAGGTGAGTCTCTTTAAAACAAAGGCCTTTCCCTGCAGGATTCTTAATAAAGAGGTGAACCTTGTCATACTTCTCCTTTTGATAGTGGATGTGAACGCACACACTATACTCTTGGTGAGCCAGTGATTAAATATCTATTTCGGGAAGGAATGTCCAAGAAGAGAAGCTCACTAGCTGAATGCTCAGGGGTTATCTGGATGTCTCATTAGCATGGAGAAGAACTCCAGGTGTTTATACTACATGTCCCAGTGCTCTGATCCTCAGTGGGGTGTCATGGTGTTGCAGTAAATCTCCAATCCCAATAATCCCCTTCCAAAAAAAAAAACACACAACTCAGTTACAATATTAATAAGCTGCACACCAAGATTGGCAGATTTACCACTACACTACTCTGTTTCCCAGATATGAGATTCCTTGCTACTTGAAGCGTCATCAGGACAAGTGGTTCTGTTCCACCTTCCTTCAACCTCCTCTTCGCCATCTTCTTCCTTGCTTCCTCTCTTCCCCCACTTTCAAAAACCTCCAGGCCCACCTTTCCTTCCACTGCCCAATCACGGCTCTAGCCTTTACCCTTTATTTAACCAGTTAAAACGGGGAGAAGATTCATGTGAATTCACCTCAGCGACTCACTCCTCCTTGGGGCAGCTCCTTTTGAGAAAATTAACATCATAATACAAACAGCACCAGGACAAGCCACAACAAGTGGCTACACACTCCAGAGCAGGTAGAGACAGGTAGGCAATGGCTCTGCTCCTGTTATTCTCAATTCTGAGATTCCCAAATTCAAGCTCATTCACCTTTACCATCTTTCTGGCAACAAGGCACGACATGTCCTATTCCTAGTTAATGAAAAATCGCTCAATAAATGAATGGAATGCCATCATTTGCCATTTGATACTTTATCTACACAAAGAATCTGGTTTGTTTTGCTTTTCTGAATTGTTTTCCTTAGGTAAAGCACCTTCCCAATAATTTTTTTTTTAAACTCTATTGAGCAAGGTATGGGAATTCATCTCAGGATTTGTAAGGTTGAAGAAGGAGAATCCAGAGTTCAAGGCTAGCCTCAGCTGTACTGGGACTGTTTGGGATTCAGGAAACTGTATCAAAAATAAACATACAGTGACCAATTAAAGATGGGATATATATATATATATATATATATATATATATATATATATATTCAGGGAATTCCCAACAGAGTAAATTCAAATGGCCAAAAACGCTTAAAATTTCAACATCTTTAGCCTTCAGGGAAACTCAAATCAAAACTAATTTTTTTAAAAAATATTTTTATTAGGTAATTTCCTCATTTACATTTCCAATGCTATCCCAAAAGTCCCCCATACCCCCACTCCCCTACCCACCCACTCCCACTTTTTGGCCCTGGCATTCCCCTGTACTGGGGAATATAAAGTTTGCATGACCAATGGGCCTCTCTTTCCAGTGATGGCCAACTAGGTCATCTTTTGATACATATGCAGCTAGAGTCAAGAGCTCCGGGGTACTGATTAGTTCATATTGTTGTTCCACCTATAGGGTTGCAGTTCCCTTTAGCTCCTTGGATACTTTCTCTAGCTCCTCCATTGGGAGCCCTGTGATCCATCCAATAGCTGACTGTGAGCATCCACTTCTGTGTTTGCTAGGCCCCGGCATAGTCTCACAAGAGACAGCTACATCTGGGTCCTTTCAATAAAATCTTGCTAGTGTATGCAATGGTGTCAGCGTTTGGATGCTGATTATGGGGTGGATCCCTGGATATGGCAGTCTCTACATGGTCCATCCTTTCATCTCAGCTCCAAACTTTGTCTCTGTAACTCCTTCCATGGGTGTTTTGTTCCCAATTCTAAGAAGGGGCAAAGTGTCCACACTTTGGTCTTCGTTCTTCTTGAGTTTCATGTGTTTCGCAAATTGTATCTTATATCTTGGGTATTCTAAGTTTCTGGGCTAATATCCACTTATCAGTGAGAACATATCATTTGAGTTCTTTTGTGATTGGGTTACCTCACTCAGGATGATGCCCTCCCTTCCAGGTCCAACCATTTGCCTAGGAATTTCATAAATTCATTCTTTTTAATAGCTGAGTAGTACTCCATTGTGTAAATGTACCACATTTTTTGTATCCATTCCTCTGTTGAGGGGCATCTGGGTTCTTTCCAGCTTCTGGCCTGAGCATTAGTAGCAAAACTACTTTGAGATGCCATCTTGCACCTGTCAGAATGGTTAACATAAATAACACCTGTGAGAGAGAATCTAAATCGGATGTTTTCATCAAATCCCCTTCCTCAGACCTCAGGAAACCCAGTGGAAGAGGAGGCAGGAGGAGCAAGAGTGAGAGCATAGAGGACAGCCAAAACCAAGGCCCTGTGGAACAATGGAGCAAGCTCATGTGAACTCACAGAGACTACAGCAGCAAGCACAGGGCCTACGCAGGCCGGTGCCAGATCCGCAGTGTATACATTACAGCTTTTAGCTGACCATTTTTATGGGGCTCCTGAGTGTGGGAACACATAGGTCCCTGATTATTGTGCTTGGTCCTGGAGCTCTCTCTTCTGCTGAGTTGCACTGTCCAGACTCAGTGTGATGGGTTTTGCTTTACATTATGTTTTAGTCACGTTTGGTGTTATCTCTTAGAAGCCTGTTCTTTGTTAGTGAGAGATAGAAAGAGATTCCATCTGGAGGGGAGGAGACGTGGAGAAATTGGGAGGAATAGAGAGACAGGGTAAGTATAATTAGGATGTATAGTATGAGAAAATAATCTAATTTAAATATAAGGGGAAATCAGAAAAAAAAAGAAAAAAAATAACAACAACAACAACAACAAAACTAGAAATAAATAAATCTCTACTGATAGAGGTGTTTGGGTTCAAACACCACTAATTTTGGCTAATTCCTAATTGACAATATGCTATGTTAAAGGATAGTGTGGCTGTGGGCTCCTAGAGATGTTTTACATTTCTTCATTCTTCTCTGTTCCAGGCAGTGTCTTACATTACAGCACTACTTTAAACTAGTGGTCGTTAAAAATGAGATGAAAGTTTGAAAATTTCAGGCAATGGATTTGTTGCTAACCTCTGAATCTGAGTCTAGTAGTCTAGTCAATGTATATATATTATATATACATATGTGTGTGTGTGTGTCACATATACACAAACACATATACAGTATACATATACCACATATGTACATACATATATACATATAACATATACATATATCCAAATGCAATATGTATACATATATATTGATATGTGTGTGTATATATATCCATACATACATGTGTATGCTTTTGTATGTATATTGTATATGTATATATATACACATTATATGTTTATGTATATATTTATTATATATAAACATATATAAATAATTTCTTTTTGTTTCTCAGTAGCTCTAGTACAACATTTTTCAAAGTATTAATAAAATCTATGAGTAATTAATATGTCACTTAGTACTCTGTGGTGGTATCACTGTCCTCAGCTCTTATATCTTTAACACTTCCTGTCAAGAGGACTCAAGCCATCGTGAAAGGACAGGCCTCTCATTGATTCTTGCCCCAAGCTTCTTGGAGAGGGAGGATCACTTTACCTATATCCTCCTCTGGGAAAACTCCTTGTTTCTAAAGTTATGTTCAGCTGCTGATTTGTATTGAAAAATATCAGTGTTCCAGTGCATCTGTAATGATTAATGCAAGTAGAAGTAAGAATGCATGAAACATGAGATGGTTTTATATTCAAAGTCATTAGTGGCCATTTAGGGAGTTCTGAAAAGCCCCATTCAGATAGATTATCATAACAAGGCAAATTAATGACTTCTTCAGAGTTGAGAAAATAAACTTGATTAGTTAGATGAGAAATTCATTACCCAAAATCGTTTATCACATCTCCATAACAAATTATAGGCTATGCACAGCTAATTTAGACTCACTTTGTGGTGACGTGTTCGACCTACCTTTGTTTAAGGGAGAAATACTGCAGCTATGTGTGTTTATGTATTAACTAATTAATGTTTGGCAGTCTATCAATCTGATCTATGAACTCAGTGGCAATGGAAGCAAACACAAAGTGGGCAATTACATGCCATGCCTTAAGGTAGTAAAGATTCTTCTGGAAAAATAGTTTTCAGTGATTTTTACTATGGTATGATTTTTTTTTTCAAAATATTGCACCTTATCCTCAAAATTAAATATATCAGTTCAAAGGTGTTATTGAGTGTGGGGGTGTGGGAGTGAATATGGTGGAACAAAAAGTGCAATGGTGAGCTAAGTACTGCTGTCTCCTTCACCTGTGGGAGGGATCCTGATCCAAATGCACACACCTGATCCAGCTGCACACAGCTGCAGATCTAAAGTGGCTCCTGGCAAACAAGCAGGACCAAACAAACAGTGGAAACCCAGGGCAATGGCCACTTCTTCCTGTCTCAAGGGAAATCCCCCTGGGTGATCAGCCCCCCTACCCATCCACTACAGAGTGTTGGGCATGCAAATTAGATTCAACAGGACAGGGCATGTGTAATGCCCAGCTTGACCCTGGATTACATAACCACACTCTTATTGGCTGAAACATTGTGTATAAGTTATTGTACTGAATACTGAACTTTAGATTGGCATCCTGATCCTGTTCTCTGTAATCTAATTTCTGGGGCATCTATGTGGGATCTAGCTCCGTGTCCCCCACCCGGCTTTTCCTGATCCCAGCTCAAACAATATAGAAATTTTTTGTTTAAAGTAAATTGAATACCAAGTGAATCCTTGCTTATCTGTATTTAAAAGCTATACTCATTAAATTTCAAATGACACTTTAAAATTAAGGTACTTTGTATGAAAACTTTTAGGAAGCAAGTATCATCATTAAAAGGAACTTTGTTTTTTTTTATAATAGAAAATTATGAACATAAGTGAGATTTATGTATACTCATAGATTTTTATTCAAAACAAGAATATTAGAATTAACTTTAAAGAGCCTTACATAAATTATGGCTAACAAGTGGGCATTTCTCTTTTTCTCCCTTTCTAATGTCTTTGATACTCTGGTCCTGAATGATAAACAAGAATAAACCAATAAATAACAAGCAGAATATACATGGTGGGATGAACAGGAGATGATGCCAATTATAACTTTTAAAGTCAGCCAATGGGGGAGAATGAGTGGGCTATGATATTGCCTGGGAGATGCACAGATGATGTGAAGATGCTTTGGCCAAACAAGGTACAGGAAACAGCTATAAGGACAGGAGAGATCAGTCAACCATGAAGCCTTTGCACATTCTGAACCTCCTACACTGTTTCAAACACAATAGCAAATGTATGCTTTCTTGAATCTGAATCGAAACCTAAATGGAGCCTAGGATTAGCTTGGTGATAATGAATGTATTTAGCCTATATAAACCAATGCAAGGGTTCAATGTTTTACAGAAATTCAGTGAACTCTTTAGACTGTATTGGAGTCAGTACCTTCAAGCTTTATTCTCTTGATTCTGGGTAAAACCAGAGAAACTAACAAGGACAAAATGCATCCATCAGTTCAGTTTTGACTGGAACACTCAACCAAGGCACAGGGGCAGCTGGACAGGGAAGAGTGGAAACCAAAGCATTAACAATGGCCAGTGCAGAATGCAATATCAAAAGGAAATACTAAAATATAGAACCCAAACTACCCATAAAGTCACAAAAGGAAATTAGATCTTAAAAAGAGATAATAGCAACATCTTTAGAAGTAGTAGGTATAGTACAAGAGGCAAATATCATGAGATTTGTGCAGAGTGAGCTCAAGACAGAAGGTAAAATTGGAGTGCCAGAGTTGGGCTGCAGGCTTCCAATGAAATCAACTCCCAGACAAGCAAATTAGTCAAAAGTCTAGGAGGCTGAAGCATAGAGAAGCACAAGGTCAGGACATATCACAGGAGGAGGAGGCTTTGTCATTCTTTTTTTTATTATTATTATTACGTATTTTCCTCAATTACATTTCCAATGCTATCCCAAAAGTCCCCCATACCCTCCCCCCACTCCCCTACCCACCCATTCCTACTTTTTGGCCCTGGCATTCCCCTGTACTGGGGCATATAAAGTTTGCATGTCCAATGGGCCTCTCTTTCCAGTAATGGCCGACTAGGCCATCTTTTGATACATATGCAGCTAGAGTCAAGAGCTCCGAGGTACTGGTTAGTTCATAGTGTTGTTCCACTTATAGGGTTGCAGATCTCTTTAGCTCCTTGGGTACTTTCTCTAGCTCCTCCATTGGGGGTCCTGTGATCCATCCAATAGCTGACTGTTAGCATCCACTTATGTGTTTGCTAGGTCCCAGCCTAATCTCACAAGAGACAGCTATATCAGGGTCCTTTCAGCAAATGCTTGCTAGTGTAGACACATGCTCCACCATGTTCATAGCAGCCTTATTTATAATAGCCAGAAGGTGGAAAGAACCCAGATGCCCCTCAACAGAGGAATGGATACAAAAAATGTGGTACATTTACACAATGGAGTACTGCTCAGCTATTAAAAGGAATGAATTTATGAAATTCCTAGGCATATGGCAGGGAAGAGGGATCTTTCAACTATTTTATATCGGGAGCTTTAAATGGTTGGACCTGGAGGACATCATCCTGAGTGAAGTAACACAATCACAAAAGAACTCAAATGATATGTACTCACTGATAAGTGGATATTAACCCAGAAACTTAGTATACCCAAGATATAAGATACAATTTGCAAAACACATGAAACTGAAGAAGAATGAAGACCAAAGTGTGGACACTTTGCCCCTTCTTAGAATTGGAAACAATCACCCATGGAAGGAGTTACAGAGACAAAGTTTGGAGCTTAGACAAAAGGATGGACCATCTAGAGACTGCCATATCCAGGGATCCATCCCACAATTAGCCTCCAAACAATGATACCATTGCATACACTAGCAAGTATTCGCTGAAAGACTTTGTCATTCTTATATGTCGTCGGTAACAGGGGAATGACAAGCCCATGGGAACAAAACAAATGCAAGAACATCACATTGTCTATTTACAAGACAAATATTAAATATGGTTACAGCTTCTCTGATTAACCAGTGAAAGAAACCTGTTCGTTTTAATGTTACAAACTGTTGAACTGGTGCAAGACTTGTAATGTGAACTGTGAAGGGAAAGTTGAACCTTCTAGGGGGCTCTTCACTTTAAGAGTGTCCACATGGGGCTGGACCTAGACCTTACTGCTCACATTTAGAGATGTGCAGCTTGACCTTCATGTGGGTCTGGAAAAACTAGAGCAGGGACTATCCCAAAAGCTGTTGACTGTCCATGTGATATGTTCTTCTAGTTGGGCTAACTTGTTTGACCTCAGTGGGAGAGGATGTGCCTAGCCCCACAGGGACTTGATGTTTCAGGGTTCAGGGATACCCAAGGAGGACCCCAACCCTTCCAGTCAGAGGAGAAGGGGAGGGAGATAGGGGAATGATAGTGGGAGGATGTGACATAGACAGCAGCAGTGAGCAGGATGTAAAGTGAACATGTAATAATAATAATAGTAATAATAATAATAATAATGATAAAATGTACATGTGGGATCTAGAGAGATAGTTCAGCCAATAAGAGTATTTAATGTTTGTGCTGAATAGTTTTACATCATCTTGACACAAGCTATAGTCTGGAGAGCAGGGACCCTCAAGTAAGAAAATGGCTTTATAAGGTCAGGTTTTAGACAAGTGTATGAAACATTGTTATAACTCATTGGGGAAGGTCTAGCCCATTGTGGGTGGTGCCATCCTTGGGCTGATGGTCCTGACTTCATAAGAAACCAGGCTAAGCAAGCCATGGGGAGAAAATCAATAAGCAGCACCCCTTTGTGGCTTCTGTATCAACATCTGTCTCCAGGTTTCTGCCTTGTTTGTGTTCCTTCCCTGACTTCCTTCAAAGATATAGAAGCATAAGCCAACTTGCTTTTTGGTTATTATGTTTCATTGCATCAAGAGAAACTCTAATAAGACACTATTCCTCCAGAGAACCAAAGCTTGGTTCCCCAAAACCCATTTCAGGTGGCTCACAGTGGCCAGTGACCTCAGCTCTGAGGGGCACAGCACTTCTAGCTTCTATTGGTTACCTATACTCAGGTGCACATACCCTCCCCCCATACACATAATTAAAATCCAAAAATTAAATTATCTTTAATATTGTATGTGCACAGAGTTTCCTAAATACCATATAGGTATACTAGGAAACTTTCGTGACATCTCAGAACAGATACCAATCTTTTTAATAAAAGCACTGGCACCAATTGTCATGAAGATAGATACTCAGAGACAAGGGTGGAAAAGAGGTGACATTCTAAATTTGTTCTCCTGGACACTAGAACATTTATTGGAAGTATCTAGCAAAAATATGGCAGGGAAGAGGGATCTTTCAACTATTTTATATCTGGAGCTTCTAAGAGCAAGATAAAATAATATACTATAAAATGCCCACAACTAGGAACAACACTGTTTGCTTCAGAGGGCTCCACCTAGGTATCCACTCAGATGCTGAAGGAACAATAAGGTGTAATGAATGGAGTTTCTATGTACAGGTTTTGTGTGGACAGAAGCAGATTTAACTTGTAGTTTTCCTCTTTGATGAGTGCTAATATGCTACATGTCTGTCTTCCTTGGTGAGGTGTATAGTGCTGGGGATTTTAAAATCAGGTTGCTTTGGGTGTTATTTATGTATTTATAAATGTATTCCTTTACTGGATACGTTTTCTTAGTATTTCTCTCCTGATCTGTTTACAGTCTTCTCCTTTTCCTGAGCATGTCCTTCATAGAGAAGTTTTCAGTTTTATGGAAGCACACTTAGTTCTTCGTAGCTTGTGGGTTTGATATTTGATCTAGGAGGGTAACCCAATGACAAATGCTTTTGACATTCTCTGCTATGTCATCCTCTAACTTTAGAGTTTTGTGTTTTAGATTTGCTTGCCTAGTGTGCCTTGATTTATCATTTATGGAAGGTGTGACACATCCAGTCTATCTGAGGATGTCTAAGCTGTTCAAAGCCATTTATTAGAAAGACTGTCATACCTTTGTTTTCTGAGACTAGGTGCCTGAGATTGGGTGGACCTTCTGTGTGACCCTGTGAAAAATCCCACAGGTCAAGAAGAATACAAAAACATCACTGTGTCCCTTTAGTGGTATCTAAATCTTCATAGCAGAGAACAGTAAGAAGTTACACAAAGGCTGGTTATAAAACATTTACAGTCCCATTTATTGAACTAGATTGGAGTGTCAAATTTCTATATATATTAAATAGAGAGCCAAAATTTACATTATACAAATTTTCCCTTTTAATTTCTTTATCTGCTTCTTCAGACAAGGGCTCTTTCTCTATCTTAAGCTAGTCAGTCGGGAACTCACCAGGTAACACACGCAGACTTCACACCACCAAAGTCGCCCTGTTTCTGCCTTCTTGGTGCTAGAATTTCCAGTATGATACCCAACCTGGTTTCATGCTCTTTAACAAGAAATGATTCTCTGGATTAAATCTGCATTAGAACTGTGGTGGCAGATACGTATCTATGTGTAAATTATGTATTATGAAACACATACCCCATCCTATATTCTCTATGTCCATATGCTCCGTGCTAATACAGCATGCTGTTTCTGACAGTCACCATCTTAGATTTCCTGTTTCTGCTTTGAAGAAAGTGAAGATGCACTTCTTCACTGATGCACTTCTGTTGAGTGACTCATAGTTTGATTCTTGGATGAGAAAGAGAAGAGATCTAAGTACTCTACATAATTTTAAGTAATATCTGGTTTTCCTTTGATTAAGCAAATTAACACAAAACATGGCATTCAAAGTGGTGTATTTGTGTTTCCATATGGTAAGCAAATCATTGTGAGCCTAATTATAGGTGGTTCAGTTCCACAAAGGTTAACATAGCCTTTTCTATGTTTACTGGAATCTATTAAATATTTTATGATGTATGTTTAAAGACCTAAAAATCTCAGCAGGTAAAGAGAATACTAAGGTCCTGACAATGAATCTCTTCTCTTTGTCTGCGTTCCATCCTCATAAAACTCCAACCATGGTTCAACTTGTCTAGCTGTGTGTTTCAGAAGGAAGGGAACCCTTTTGGATTTTCTCTGTGGACTCCTATGTCTAGGTCAGCCACTGCTGTGGAGTCATGAGGCTCTCTGCATCTAGTCTCAAATGGTTTCTCTGCATCCTGCTGCTCAGGGCAAGATTGATGGGGGATTCTGGCTCAGGGTTTTCAGGATCCTATCCAAGTATGACCATGTCTGCAACCTCTCCTGACACTCTTCCTCCTCAACTAAGTAATATCACCTCCCCCATTTTGCCTTTGTGAGCTCTTTTTATCATTAACAATTTCCTGTGTCAGTTATAAATCACACTATTGCTCATGATTCTTTTCAAAGTCCTCCTCCCTTGATAACCTGTTACCTACCCAAGGGTAATAACGTATTCATCTCTTTAAAATCTCCAGTGACTGCTATAATATCTGGTACCTCACAGATGTCCAGTGATTGTTTAAAAATGTATAAATTAGCATATAGATAAGTTCCTGTATTACTCCTGGAAATTTACAATATCAGATGTAAATGCTGAGATTAAAATTTGAGGACATTTTGCTTTCTCCCACAAATTGATAGCTATTATCACATCACACAGTACAAGAATATCTGAATACTATATATGACATAGTTTAGTAAATATCAATAATGAGAGATTGTCTGCAAACTTCTTTGTCAGTCTATCATAACACATTAAATATGCTGGACTTCGTGTTAACATCTTTCATCTGTTACTCCACAGCAAAATTTAAATAGTCATGAGGATAATTTATCTTGGATTATGGTTTCTATCATAGCAAACCATCGGAAGGAATTTGATAATGAAGAAAAAAAAACCTACAAATACACAGATTTTGAAATGATTTAACCTGGATCGGAACCATTTCAACATGAATCTGCATTCTTGTTAATTGTTATTCAGGATCAGTGGTTGGGAGTTAATTAATCCAAATCTTTTAATTAAATTCAGAACCCCCTTCCTTAGCTGTTCTGAAAAATCAGTAGAAGCACAGGAGCCTGTTGAGGGGAGCGATTGTATTCTCTTGCTTTCATACCTGCTTTATCCTCTCTCCTGTAGTGTGTTTCCATCTGATGATCAGATTATATAACTAAAAAAATAATAATAACGGGTGTGGGGGGAGAGTATGGGGAACTTTCGGGATAGCATTTGAAATTTGAAATGTATATAAAGGAAATATCTAATAAAAATAAAGACATAAAAAATAATGCTTCAAATACCAAATAGGACAAACTGGCGATACTATATTAAAACAGGCAACCAAGAACTAACTGAAAATTGTGAAAAATTCTAAGAAAGGTACAGATTTTAAGAGAATTTGACTAGAAGGTTTATTGTTTAAAATATAAATGTGTCACAAGCCTTTCATTCCAGCACTTGAAAGACAGATACAGGTAGATTTCTTTGGGTTGGAGCCAGTCTGGTCTATAAAAGACCTTCCAGGATGTCAGGATGTCCATGGCTAAAACTAATTAGAGGAGACAGGTTTTGTTTTTTTGTTTTTTGTTTTTGTTTGTTTTTTTTTTCAACTCTTGCTTTAATGATATTTATTTTGGTTTGACCTCTTCAGAAGAATTTCAATTGTTCATTGTCCAACAATTTTTACATAACCATGGAAAGGCCAGAGACTCTTTCCTAACCAAGAAAGCAGGAAGTGAGGACAGTCTATAACTCTGTTAACTGAGAACTGCAGTACAAAGGCATAAGTTATTGAGTCTTTGAAAACTTAGATGTATCTCTAACAGAAAGAACATAGCCTCTCTAAACACTTAACTCACTTAAGCTTTCCCTTCAGGTCCTTGCTGTAATATAAGGATATCCATAAGGATGTATATACCATACCTGCTGGGCAATATAACATAATATGGTTAGTTTCTTAGGCTTGCAAAGAAATTTAGGAAAATATTAGTGATAATAGTGAGAAGTGAAAAGACTAGATTTTTTTTTTCTCGAGACAGGGTTTCTCTGTATAGTCCTGGCTGTCCTGGAACTCACTTTGTAGACCAGGCTGGCCTCGAACTCAGAAATCCGCCTGCCTCTGCCTCCGGAGTGCTGGGATTAAAGGTGTGCACCACCAAGCCCGGCTAAGACTAGATTTAAAAGAAGTATCAAATACCTGCTATAAAAGGTAAAATTAAGAAACCCAAACAAACATTTTTGAAGTTTCCTATTTTTTTATTAAAAATGACAATCCTAATGTCCATTTACCTTAGAAAAATAATGTGGACCCACATCGTTAATGCAACTCCATAAAAGGCAGGCTGGATAGATGTCTCAGCTGGTAAAATGCTTTCCTTGCTGTCATAGAGGAGAGGAAGAAGTTTGATCTCCAGAAAGGATGTGAAAATCTGGAAGATATTTTAATTCTCCATACAGCACCCTCTTGTAGGCAAAGGGGAAGGGGATGGGGTGAATAACTCTTGGAGGGGGGACCAGAAAAGGGGGCAACATTTGGGAGGAGGAGGAAGAGGAAGAAGAGGAGGAGGAAGACCTAGATGTCTGATATACCTCAGAACAGAAAGGGCAGTTAAAGATGCAGATGCAAAGAGACTGGAAAGGAGGAACATGTTGATAGCCAGAGGAAGAGAGTCTCTTCCCACACTAGTCTTCAAGGCAGAGTTCTGAGTGACAGGGCATGCCTCTGTAAAAGTTGCTACTCTGCTTCTCTTTCCTCCAGAGCAGCAGAGTTTTCATATGTCCATTTCCCTCAACTATATAGATAATTGGCACTCAGTTTTAAAAATGGCTTTATATAGCACCTGACAATGAGTGTTGCCATCTGTGACATTACGTTTTTTTCTTTGAAAATGTAGTACATGTATACCATGTGTCCATGCTTCATTCTTGCCCCCTCAGCTCTTCTGAGAACTCCCACTACATCTATCTCCCAAACCAGGTTCTTCTTTCATAATTACTATTTATTTATGTTTATTTAATTTTTAATTAATTAATTAAAACCCACTGTCAAACTCACGTACACATGGGTGTGGGTCTTCCATCAGGCCAGGGAGATGCAGTCAGCCCCTTTGCTTTATATTTTGTTAGCTTCAAATAGCATTAAAAATAATATTGATAGATACCTAACAAGATGGGTTGCATCTAGTCTTTAAGACATTTCTTCTAAAATTTAGAATTTCCTATTGTGTTTCAGAGCTAGTTTTCTGTAAATGACTTTTCAGTCATGGATATTTTTGTGGATAGTTTTGAGAGATCATTATCAATTCTTTTTAGCCCCAAAACTCTATTTCTATAATCTATAGTTGTCATGATTGTTAATCAATCAGAGCTTTTCAGTTCCATCTAAGTGTGTGTCTTGCACATTAATGCATCTCTCATACCCAATTCTTGACTTTTAAAGTCATTTAGATAACTGAGAACATGTACTTCAAGCAGAAATACCTATCGCTGCTGAGTTTAAATTTCCTTTTTCATGCATGCAAAAAGCAAGTAATTATACCTAATAATACTTCTCTCAGACATAGCCACATATAGCTAATTAATTCATATAAAAGCACAATTATCTCTCACTAACAATGCAAGCCCATGCATGTAAGGACCTGATATTCCCTTTCAACCATATAATCACCTGAAATTAATTGGCTACACACACACACAAAATATTTAAAATACTTCACAAACAATTATACCGTCTTTTTGGAACTAATTTGATTTTCTCCATGGCCTACTTCATGGGCTTGCAAATTATGACCCAAGGGAACGAAATTTTTATAGAAATTCCTGTTTCTATCTCATCAGAGAGGGCTCAGGTGCCGAGTGTTCAGTTTCTGCTTCACCTGCATCAACTATGTTGGCATCCGTGAAGTTGTGTTCCATGAAAAATGAGTTTGACTCATGACTCCAGTGTAAAAAGAAATTAAAACCACTAGGGAAGTAATATTTAAATAATAACACAAAGACTATAAAGAATATTTGTCTGATTTGGAAACGCCAAAATGGAGCAGGTATTTTTCATTTTGCTTGAATTTTGCTTTCTCCAGCAAGAACAGTTTCCATCCCACGAGAACAGACTCTCCACAAATATCTTTGTTCTTTGCCTTCTGGCCTTTTAAGATTATACATTGACAGTTAAGTAAAAAGATAAAATGGCAACCTGTATCCAATTTCAATGTTTACCTATCAACACACTGGCCATTTCTCACCTTTATGTTCATTCATGTATCTGTTGATAACTGTTGCTAGAAAATCTGTCTCCAAATTAACACAACCCCTCATTTTCCAAACTACTAGGATGTCCAATGGCTATTGCCTGCAACAAGCATATAAACAATGAGAGTGAGTAGATTTGGGGTAAAAGGAATACTTATCTGGTGTTGAAGGAAACACACAGCAGCACAGTTATTGTGAAATACACACACACACACACACACACACACACACACACACATACACACATATTTCTCAGAGAATAAAAATACCATTGTTATATGTTATAATTTAAAGTCATAGAATTAGAGGAATTCTCATATAGTTGAGAGAGTTTTAATTTAAAAAAATTTTTCATCTGTATTTCTATTGATCTAACACACACACACAATTTCTGGTATGTAGTTTAGAATTTACATGATGTTTTTTTCATTGTTTTTTGTTCTGTATTTTATAGGATGACAAATGTGCATGTTGGTCTTATAAAGAATAGTGACTTCAGTTTCTCAAGAAACACATGAGGAATAAGAATGTATAATGATGGATTAATGAGGCCCTCAGTCTAATGAAGTTGATACATTTAAACATGTTTAGCAATAAAATTCAAGACTTAAGTAGGATCTCAGAAGATGAGAATGTTTAATGCCAGCGTGTCAGTTGGACATCTGTGTTTGCAGTTTGCTGTCCAACAGATACAAAAAGAAAAAGAAAGAAAAACAGACAATAACAACAGTTAGCCTGTAGTGGGAATTGCATGCATTGTGGCATTCTGGGGAGCAGTGATTATTATACAGAAATAACAGGAAATAGTAAAGCTATAGGATTCTTTGCAGAGTTTCGAGACTACTTCTTTTGAACAACACAGGAGTCATTTTAAAAAGCTGAGTGCATCTTGCTGCATATTTAAGAGGGAAATGCTGACTTTTTGCTATATGTCACATTTGACAGATGTAGGTTGAGAAATGTGTGGTGCGATGAAATCTTTTCACTGCCTATCAGATAATTGTCCTAAGTAGGCAGTCACGACTCTGTAAATATCTAAACCAAGGAACACATCTAGAGTCAACCGAGGAGTTATGTAATGCCATCAGCCTGAAATGTGTCACAGGAATTTCAGAATCTAAAATACTTTTTTTTTAAAGTACTTGCTAATACTAAGTAATGACTTTTATATGACAAGTTAGATGTGAATTCTATTATTCATTCTTGTTTTCAATCACTGATGAAACAGAGACCCTCAGATTTTTACCAAGTGCCCCCCCTTCTGATTCTACCTATGTACAATCTCTATTTCATGGCTCATAACCAATGCCAGGGAGAGGCTACAAATTCCAGATGTTTAGCTAAATAGTTTTCACATTTTATGGACACGTTTCTGATAGTATTGTCAACCCTTCACACCCCCTAAGCCACTTTGTTTTGATATTACCCACTCTTTTGCTTATCCTCATATGCTGATCTTCTTCAACATAATCTTTCAGTTATTTTCTTGGTGTCCTGTTAGCAGCCAACATTCAACATGTTTGTCTCCTATAAATTATATGTGTAACTCTACAAGAGTAAACAAACATTGTTGACCATGTCAAGGATGTACCTTCTTATTTCATTTATGAGCTACAATTATAGTTTATGACACTAATTTTTGTTGTAAGTAGAATGGTTTCTACATTTTTTAACTGCTTGTGGAACTTTAGGAAACTAGAAAATAGCTAGAGTTAGAATTCAGTTGCTAAGATGTTTGTCTCCTAACTGTGAGGACAGGAACTTAAACCTGAAAACTAATGTTTAAGAAAACATGCCAGGCATAGTGTTAAGACTGTGTACCACCAGCTTGGTTGCTGGCTTAGGGTTGGGGGAGAGCTAGTGACCCTGAAGCTTATTTAGTTGCTAACCAAGTCTGCTTGTAAAACTTCAGGCTACTGAGACTTCCATAGTGCTTTCTAAAACACAACACACACACACACACACACACACACACACACACACACACACACACACGCTCATGTACGCACATGCACACACATACCAGAGGTTCATACACATTACATGTCCAAATACAAAAGAAACTAGAAAAGCTTTAGGTGAATCAAAGGAAAAGCAAAGTTTGCAATAATAAAGAACAGATGTCAAAATAATAAGAAAAAAAAAAAGAATAGAAAACCCTAAAGATAAAAGAAAAAACACACTAAAGTATTAAAAAAAATAGACATAGTACACTGGGAAAGTAGAGTCTAGAGATAGTTCTACCACACAAACATAGTCACTTATTTATCAAAAGGAACTAAATACACAAAGAAGAAAAATTTTACACATTAAAGAAGAGTCTTTCTGCAGTAGATGGTAATTAACCCAGAGACCCACCATGGCTAAATTTGCAAACTGTAAGAGTCTGTGGAATATAGAGTCCTAAAAGAGACCCCTCCTTTGCACACCTTCCTCCCAAGACTCAGATTGTTGCAGAACAGGCCACAAAGAGATTATAAGAGCCTGAGGTACTGTATGACTATAACTGTACAGTATTTACTGGATACAACAGATTAATTGTGCATATGAACTGGTTGAAATTGCATGCACAAGACCTGTGTAGGCTTAACTCTGATAAAATTCCAACAGAGAGAGGACATAGGCACAAACTCACATCTTGAGCTGAGGAGCTATTGACAACTGTTAACTGCTAGGAAAGAGAGAACTAGTTCCCTTTACGGAGGTGACCCTTAGGTCTTCCATGATACAGTGGATAGCCAAGAGGGCATGGGAAACACAAACTGGATTTGAGGTCAGAGAGTTGGGTGGGTAAGAAAGTGAGTAGATGCAGGAAGTGTTGACAGCGATGGGGTAAATATTAAAAAAATATTGCATAAAATTCCCCCAAATTATTAAAAATAATAATAATTTTACACACTGTGCTGACACAGATAAACATAAAATATGACTGTGATGAAGAACACTCATCTTACAAGTGACACGCAAAATAGCTCAGAATTTATCATGTATGTAAGTGAATGATGAAAAATGATACAACTTGCAGAGACTAATGCAAGAAAAGTATCTGTGCTGGTGTTTGCTTGACAACTTGCTTGAATCTGTGGAAAACAACAAATTGGACTTTTAAAAAATGGAAAAGCTTCTGGTTTATGGCAGATATGATAAATGTAATGAGAAGATGGAACCAATGGAGAGAATTAATTATATGTTGCCTTCAGGTAGTGAATCAAAGATACATAAGCTACTCTCAAAACTCAACATGTGAGGTTAAAGAGATAGCTTAGTGGTTAAGGCTACTTTTCCAGGGTATCTAGGTTCAATTCCTGGCACCCAAATGGCAGCTCCTAACTATCTGTAACTCCAGTTCCAAGAGAGTAGGAACCTCCTAACACACAAGCATATGGAGGCAAAACACTAATGCATACACATATACTTACACACACACACACACACACACACACACACACATCCACACACACACACTCACACACGTACAAACACACATCCACACGCATATACACATACTCACACACTTATACACACACACACATATACATATAAACACTCAATATATGACATGAAATCAAGAAGAATTAAAATCTTCACAAAATATCTCAATAGATGAACTATGCAGATGGTAAATAATAAACATGGAAAAATATACTGGATATCCCTCAACAGTCACAGAAAATCACAACTTATCATCAATATGATCACATTGTAGTTTAACAGAATAATTCCGGGTGGTCCAGCACTCCATTTGAGAACCAGTCTTAACTGTTTTTATACAAATCCCCCTTTTAGCTTAGCACACTACTGGATATAATATTGCACTTAGAAGATGGACAGAGTTATATTTCAGGCAGTAGAATTCTTTTCTTTTGTCTTGTTCCCCTTGTCAATATTTCATGTGAAGATATTAAGGAAAGTACAGCTAATTAGTTCTCATCATTAAAAAAATTGCTTCTCCATATGAGGTATATGAGTTAGTTAAACTCAAACACTATCAAAATAATATTTTATTGTGTTCTCACTAAAATTTCTACTGCTGACAACCACAATAGAAACACTTCATAAACAGTGAGGGAGAACAACACTTATGAATTAGGGAATCTATATTGATGAAGCACAAAGACAGAACCAGATTTTGATTTTTAAAATTGGGCTATGAGAAAAGCATCATTTTAAATTATACCCTAAAGAGGCTATTAAACCATACACTCAATACCGTTCTAATAAATCAGTCTAGACCCCCTAAAGAGAATAATCACAGCATATCAGAGTTGAACTTCAGAGAAGTGAGGGCAAGCTCATCTTCAGCTTTATAGTGACTTTGGGGTTAGCCTGGACTCCATGAAAGCTTGTCTCCAAAAACAAAATCTAATCACAATAACAACAAAAAGAAAGTTAAGTGAACTGTGCTTACAACCATGTTAATTAAATAGATTTTAAAAGAATCATGATTCTAAAAAATATTTTACACTGTAAAATACTTTCTTATTAATATAGGCAAGATTCAATTCCATTCATTTTAAATTTATCCAAACATGGTGCTAGGAATATAACTCAATTAGGGGAATGATTAATTATTAGGCACAAATCCCTTATTCAATATCAAGGCTACAGAATAAATAACAATAATAGAACAATATAAGGTACATTTAGGGAATCCATTATTAAATCCTGAGACAAAGATTGCCCTCATTTCACCTGTATAGAGTAAGAGGTACTGTTTGCTGACAGCAGTATACAAGACACTGTACTAGGTACTTTTAACTTGTCAACTTGTTTAGTTCTCAAAGTCGTTCTTCAAGACAGTTACTATCATTTCCTTATTTAAAAGAGGTAATTACGCAGAGGAAAAACATTACAGATGCATTCAAGACCAATCAAAATGAGGCCTCTTGATAGCCCAGGCACAGTAACCCAAATTCCAACAGCTTGTCAAGCACAGGTATACCCCGACTTCACAAACCACGGTTTGCCATTTTAGATGCAATTAGCTTTCTAGAGCTTACTCAGTCTACCTCAATGAATTTTTATCTGTTTAGAAGTGATAGGCTCCAGTTGCTGCGATGAAACCCTTCCATATAAGCAACTTTGTAGAAGAAAGGAGTTTATATCAGTTTACGCTTCCAGGTTAGAGTTAAACATCACAGAGCAGCCACAGGAGCAGGAGCATGAAGCAGTGGGCCATATTCAAAATCAATTAGTGAGAAGAATGGACACATGTACACATGCTTGGTGTTGCTTTCTCTTTTCAGGACCCAAATTTCATGGTAATGGTATGGTGCCATTTTAGGCTGTCTTTCCCTATAAGTTAAGGTAATCAGAAGTATTCCCTCAGACCTGTCCAAAAGCTGAACAGATTTAGCCAATCCCTACTTAAGATTCTTCCTAGTGATTTTAGGTTTGGCCATGTTAAAAATTCAAACTCATTGCAGTATACAATATATGGATCCAGAAACAGAGATAGTGCTAATTGCTGTGCGTAATATAAAATAGTATTCATGGGATCATTTCTGATGGTAATATAAACATATTTCTGATTACTGGGCCACTAAGTAAGTGACAAGGAGCATTTCCAAATACCTAGTAAATTCTCAGACTCTGGTCCTTTGTGCTGACCATTTCATTTGTTCACACCAACCAATAAGGCATCAAATATTTTCCATTCAACAAATGAGAATCTGTGTTTGGACTCCAGAGACAATTCTTGGCTTTGAATGATGTTTAAATATAACTACCACTATTATACCAGTAAAGGCAAGGAATATCATCAGCCCTTGTGGGTGTTACCTAGACAATTTCTACAGCACTTGTAAAAAGGTTAGAGTGTCTGGATCATATGCTAATTTATCCACCTTCTTGCATGTCTTTCAGAAAGTATCTACATGTTGGAATGTTTTGAATTGAATATGCATAATGCTCTTATACTCAGAGTAGCATGAGGCCTTATTAGTCTATTCCCATAAAAGAATATGGTTGAATTGTCATTTTCAATTTGTGTTTAATTTTTCACATGGTATGGTTCCAGAAACCCTTTCAGTTAGTAAATCATAAAATAGAATTTAATTCTGTTTAAAGTTTATTAAACTTTCCACTTTTGAGAAAGAAGATAATAATGAATATTGAAGGGTAAGGCATCATGACAGGAGACTACTGAGTAAAGATGGAATATTTGTTCACATTAAAGTTTCTAAGATGGAAAAAAAAGTTTATACAAACGAACACAAACCTACTCTTAGAGATGAATGATATGCTCAGAAATAAGAACAGTGACCTGGAAATTGATTGCATGGAACTCAGTTCTGTTGTCACTGCATACACCGAGGTAGAAGATCAAATGCTGCATGAGGAAGTCTTACATGTGAGAGACGGAAAGTCGAGGCAGGATGATACAATCAACAGAGCTGACAGTGAGGGAGATCATTCTCTTGCATCCTTACAAGCTTTAATGTCTCTAAGCATAGGCATCTTGTCTAATACAGGCAAACTATAAAGTTAAAGGAGACAATATTGGTAAATTCTTAATTTAGAATTAAACCATAAATTGGGCTGGCAAGATGGCTCAGTGGATAAAGGTACTAGCTGTTGAGCCTGATTACCTGGACTCAGTTACTATGAATGAAAACATGGAAGGACCCAAACATACATATACAAACACACACAAAGGTATATACAGACACACAGAGAGACACACAGAGACACACACAAATACACACACACAGAGACACACACAAATACACCCCATCCCCCACCCGATTCTTTTAAAGATGACCATAGAAAGAGCTTAAAACAGAAAATTACCTTTAATTTCATTTCTGTAGGTCAAGCAGCCAAGCAAATTACCTCATGTCTTATGGTACCAAATTCAATACAGCAGTTCAAACTTCAATTGGTCATAAGTGTAATACATGTGTTATATAAAAGAAATACCTTTTATCTAAGTCAACAACTGTAAAGTATGAAACATTGCCTCTTATTGCTGGTTAGACTTATGAGCAGGCAATAATGTCCAGTCCCCCCTTCTCCTGCCCCATATACAAGCTAATCTCAATGCTGTCCTCAGATTCACTAAAGGCAAGTTTGTCCTGACTCCATGCTCCTGGTCTCCATTTTTGTTAAATAATATTTATTCTAGAAAACTTGTCATAGTGATTATTTGCACTTATCCTTTGACATGCACCTAAAACCTAAATGAAGGAAACAGTATTCTTGGAGTTAGAGGGATGTCTTGGTGGTTATATATATGGAGGGACCCATAGCATCGACCGTATATGTGGTAGAGGATGGCCTTGTTGGACATCAGTGGGAGGAGAGGCCCTTGGGTCTGAAGGTGTTTGATGTCCCAATGTAGAGGAATGCCAGGGCGGGAAGATAGGAGTGGGTGGGGGAGCACTCTCACAGAGGCAGGGGAAAGGGGGTGGAATAGCGGGTTTCTGAAGGGGAGACCTAGAAAGGGGGAAATTTTGAAATGTAAATATATAAAATATCCAATTTTAAAAAACATAAAAAAGAAACACTGGATCAAGGTTTGTTTCTCAGCATTCACAGGGTGGCTCACAACTGTCTCTAACTCCATTTCTGAGCCATCTGATGTCTTCCTCTGGTCACTATAGGCACCAGACACACGAATGATAAACAGACAGATATGAAGGCAGAAGAGATTGATAGAAAAGGATACCTGAAGACATCCTCTGGCATCTTCATGTCCATGAGCAATGTGCATACCTGTACATGTAAACATCTTATGTACATGTACAGACAAACAGATAATAAACTTGAGTATTATAATATTGATGAATATTTAAAATATGTTGCATTGTATAGATGATAGAAAAGAAATAACTCTTGTTACTTGAGTTTTCAAAGTCTATGGCCGAGCCCAAACATCCCAACACACCAGGGTTAGACATCCATCCTTATACCTATCGAGTAGATAACTAGGCTGAAAAACAGAAATGACATTCAATTTGGCCACATTCGTAAGAGAAACAGAGAGACTTAGTGTCTTAGGGTTTCTATTGCTGTGTAAAGACAACATGACCACTGCAACTCTTATAAAGGAAAACATTTAACTGGGCTGGCCTATAGTTTCAGAGGTTTAGTCCATTATTATCATGCAGCATATGGTACATTCCTGTGTACCATGTCAGTGTACAGGTAGATGCAGTGATGGAGAAGGAGCTAAGAAATGTACATCTTGATCCACAAGTGTAGCAGCAGACTGTATCATACTGCGTATAGCTTGAGCATATGAGACCTCAAAGCCCACTCCCACAGAGACCCACTTCCTCCAGCAAGGCCATATCTACTCCAATAAGGTCAAGGCCAAACATTCTAATAGTGCCACTCCCTATGGGTCTTTGAGGGGGGCAATTACTTTCAAATTACAACACTTAGTGTGCCCCAAGTCTATTTTAGGGGTTCTAACATGAAGTTTGCTTTTAGCTAGAAGGTGAGTGTTCTACATGGCCAGCAGAACAGGTCAAGGTGTGGTCTTGCCTATCATTGACCCATCACTTACTCAGCTCTATTTCTCAGCTCCAGTTTGTCTCACGTGGTAGTCTGTTAAGTCCTCAGCACTCTGAAACCTCCCTCTGGGAGATAAAATCCAAACTTTTCCCTCTACCAACCCAAATTCCATCCCTACATCCATCTCAGGAGCAAATGGAGCATTTCACATCAATATCTGATGTGAAATAGAGCTGGTACTCTGTCAAAGTGTAGTTCCTTGCAGGTCAACCAAGCTTTCCTTGATGACCACACACCCAAGAGTATAGGAACTTCAAAAATTAGTCTCACTTTTTTGGTCTTGTGTCTTGTGAGAGGGACACAAAGCTGGGGTTTTTCATAAATTAGTCTTGCTTCAGTTGTCAATTGAAACCCTTCACCATATCATCCACTTCACCTAGGACCTTGTATAATTAAGAACCTGCCATGCACTTAACCATATATTCTGCCTCTACTGTTGTCCGTTTTCAGTTGCAGAAAAGACAGGACCTACATTCCAGGCAACAGGCTCTGAGACTGGACTTGAAAATCAGGATGCAAACAAATCCAGACTACTTTTGACAAGTTAAGTCTGATTCACCTCACCAGCTCCTTCCAGTGCCTTCTCCTATAAATGAGGTCTATCAAAACCTTTGCTCATCTGTTCACTCAGCTCCTGGAAATGGCTCTCTGAGAACTCTTCATTAAATTCACAATAGCAGAGGAAGCCAATCATCGCTAAGCAGCAAACAGTGGGAAACAGTAACCATTAGCCTCTGTTTTGACACACCTGGTGAGAAATCTTACATTCATGAAAAGCGGCTTTTGATTTCTTAGTTTTAATATATGTACCTGGATAAAACTCTTAACATATTGGGGGGGAGGAAGGCACATATCTCCTCTAATTAAAAGCACACTCATTTACATAAAGGTTTTGCAGGAGAAAAACTAATAAGGAGATGATTAGAAAAAGATTGAATTCAGCAGGAAAGCTCACGGGATATTTTTTTTTTCCTCTTGTTGAATCTTGTTCTTTCTATTTTATGAATAAATAAAAGAACAGTAGTGTGGATAGATAGTTTGATGAATAGAAAAACTGAATACTTTGCCTGGCTTTCATTATGGCTATGCTGGAAGCGTCTGGAAGCACAGGGTGCTATGTGATAACAAAGCAGCAGAGGCAATAAGCAATGGGGGGAGAGGGTTCTGCTCTTCAGAGACAGGGAACAAAACAGGTTCAGTGATAATTTTGGCTTTCTTTATGATAAGAGTTTTTAGACTTATAATGAATTAATTCAACTATGCTAATGGAAATGTAAGTACACATTTTCCAAGCAGGTAGCCCCCTGGGAAACACTAGTATATTCTTCTAAAGTGGAATTATATTACCGACAAGTATTACAGCTGTCCTTCTGTCCCCTCAACTTTTTATCATTTACAATGAAACCTCTCAGGCTAAAAGCAGAATACATAGCTGCAACTGCTCTCTTAATAAATGAAGATTAACCATCAGACTCAGGATTCTGCTCCCTCATGAGATCTGTAAGTGAGCCTGCCTTTCACTTCTAAGAGAGTCCATAAATCAGCACCATGAGCTAACTGAGGGGCTAAGAGCAGAGCCAACACAGGGGAATGTAATCCTAGGGTGCAATGGAGCAAGTCTTCCCTTTAGCCAACTTGTTTTGCTTAACAGTGATCACTAATACAGTGTCCAGATGTTTGCTAGATTTTACCCTCTGCCAAAAAGGAAGTGAACAATGATGGGGTCAGAAAATTCAAGGTCTTCCCTGTCAATCATTTTTATAACCTTCTTTCCTTGTTCTATTAACATGTCTTTGAAAAACATTTAGCCTATGGGGGGGGGGGAAAGCTTATGTTTCATCATGGTATATCTGTGACTCTTCTCATTGCTTTGGGTTTTTTAAATTTTATTTTATTTTTTAATTTATTTTTTACACTCCATATTCCATTTCCCACCCCCTTCTACCCTCAAACTGTTCCACATCCCACACCTGCTCCCCACCCCCACCTTGTCTCCATGTGGATGCTCCTCCCCCTACCCCACCTGACCTCTAAACACTCTGGGGCCTCAAGTCTCTTGAAGGTTAGGTGCATCATCTCTGAATAAACACAGACCTGGAAGTCCTCTACTGTATGTGTTTTGGGGTCCTCATATCAGCTGGTGTATGCTGTCTGTTTGGTGGTCCAGTGTTTGAGAGATCTCAGGGGTCCAGATTAATTGAGACTGCTGGTCCTCCTACAGGATCACCCTTCTCCTCACCTTCTTTCAGCCTTCTCTAGTTCAACAACAGGGGTCAGCTGCTTCTGTCCATTGGTTGGGTGCAAATATCTGCATCTGATTCTTTCAGCTGCTTGTTGGGTCTTTCGGGGAGGGGGGTCATGATAGATCCCTTTTTGTGAGCACTCCATAGCTTCAGTAATAGTAGTAGGCCTTGGGACCTCCCCTTGAGCTGGATCCCACTTTGGGCCTGTCACTGGACCTTATTTTGCTTTGATCAAATACTCAAGGATAAAAAATTAAAGGAGGAGCAGTTTACTGTATCTAGAGCTTGAGGAGGAAGTCTGTCCCGGTGAGGAAGGCACTGTGAAATGAGTGGCTGACAGTTGTGCTGCCAAGGGCATGAGGTAGCTGCAGAGTCACATCTCAGGATATGAGACAGTCAAGAGAATCTAGATACTGGATTTTTCCTTTCCCTTATTATTAAATAAGAGAGATTGTGTCATTTTAGATTCAGAGTAAATTTTTCTTTACCCATTATGCTGCAAATCATTGTATTTGATAGGGAGAAGGACATTAGCATTCAATTGCACACTAATGTTAAAAAGTAAGATTTATGAATGCCACAATACAGTCTTATATTCTGTGTTCATAATTATCACAATCATCACTATATATGGGGATGAAGCTGACATTAAGTGAATAATTTGAATTATTCTTCACATGACTGTTTCAGTAATTGGATATTCATCATTATCTGATTCATAGTATTACTTTTAAAATACAAATGTAAAATGTGTATGTAGATTCTATTCATATGTCTACATAAATTTCTACATTTGGTTTTGTGTTCCTCTATGTCTAGATTGCATGCATAATACTATAGAAATAACATCTAGTTTTGTTGATGCGATGCTGCCTTATTTGGATATTCTAAGGGTTTCAATCTGTATACCAATGTAGAACAAGGAGATTCCTTGTGCTGGCCTGGAATGAAAATCATGCAATGAATAGTTTTGACCAGACTCATTCTGCATGTTTGCCAGTGTACATTAAGGCAAATATCAGGTTTTTTTTTTTTGTATCTTTATTTTTGCTTATTTTTGCTGATGCTCCTTTAAATATTTTATGTTGTTGTAATTTAGCAATGGGCCTATTTTTTTTTCAGAATTGATGTCATGTGAAATGAGTCTTTGCCTTCTCTGTTTAAAAATAATGTATTCATACTTAAACAAACACACACATGTGCGCACGTGCACACACACACACACACACACACACACATATGTATATATATATGCACACACACATACACAAACTTTAGACTTCTTACACTGATTAAAACTTAGCCATTCTGTAGTGTAAATTATAAACCTAACTTGACAAGTTTCCATATGTCTGCTCAGTTGGCCCTAGGACACTTGTTACAACTCCAACTCCTTCTTTCTCAATTTAGTTCTCCTGGCAGCTGGGTCTTTCAAAGCAGTGGCAGGTGTTTTTTTCTATATCTATAGAGGAAGTTTGCTTACAGAAATAAGTGGCTACTCTTCCTACCCTCAGCACTCACACTACTAACTGGTCCAGAGATGAATATGCTTCTCCTTATGCCTCACTGGGCTTTTGCAGTCTATCAAGGAAAATCTAGAGATGTGACAGAGAGGAGAAAGAGAATTGATACCAGTGGTGAACAGTAGTCATCAAGGATTGTCTTTAAGATATCTTTTTGTTCTCCCAATCTCAACATTTCATTTAATTCCTCTAGATTCTACCTTGAGCAATTAGCCAACCCCATGCTACAAAGAAAATTCCATATTCTTGCAGACTGGCTCACCCTTCTTTCCTGCCTCTATTCCCTTTTCTTCATTCTCCCTGAAGTTGACATTCCTAGTAAATCTTAAGCTGTAATAATTTCTTCAAATTCTAATCACCTGGGAAAATGGGCTGAGAAATACCTGCTCATTTATGTAGCAAGTACCAATCATTTTAACTATAATTATAGTTCAAATATAAAAGTCTCACCAAGACCTTTGGCCTCTTTGGTTTTATGATCTTATGTTGTTTCTTAAAATGATTATTACACAGACTAGAGATATAGATCCGTGAATAGAGTTCTTATCTCGCATGCATAAAATCCTGAGTTGCCAGCACCATGTCTAGACATTGTAACCCATGCCTTTAACTCAGGTGCTGAGGAGATGAAGACAGTAAAATCAGAAATTTAAGATCATTCTCATCTGTATAGCAAAGTCAACTGCAGGGTAGGCTACAATTGATATGAAACATGGGAATAATGTGTGTTGCATAAAATAGGCAAAATTTATTACAGAGAAGCATAGAATATACACTCAAGTGCAAGTAGACAACAGCCAGAGACCACTCTCCAGAGCCACACTTTACGGACTTCTTATACTATTGTCTAAGGTATCTCTGCCCTCTGCAGGTGATTGGCAGGCTCATTTAGATTCTTTATCAGGAAGACTCCTATTGTACTGTATAAAAGGCTTAGGGATCCTGAAGCCAAGTATAGACATGGAATCATGAAAGACCGACTGTCAGTTTAGAATGTTTTATCTCTTTCCAGGACTGTAACCATGACTCAAATTCTGTTACTGTGAACAGTAATTAAAAGGCATGGTGCTTCTTTCCTTTGTTTTATCAGCTGTGGGCTGTAAAGGAGGGGTCCATTCTGGATGTCCTGCTAGATTAGCAAAATCAAAGTAGCTACTTAATAAATAACCAATAACGGTATTTTTCCTTGTGAAGTGCTGCCCAAGAAGACCTTAGTGATCTCTGATCACACCTTGGGCCTGTTTTGACTTTAGGATCCTGATCTTTCTTTCCTTAGACCACTTAAAAATTGGTGATCAAAATTCTGTTTGTTCCTCTTTGAGATGTAATTTTGTAAAGCTTTTTGGAAGGGTTACAAGTCAGAAATACGTTGCTCAAGGTCCTGAGAGCCAATACTTTGAAGTGTAATCATAGGGGGACAGAGAAAACATTCCAAATCTCTGTGGGATAGTGGGACATTCTCTCTATGCCGCTAAGTCCACATTGTAAAAACCTTCCTCCTGACAGGAAGATGGAATGAGATTTAATTTTCCTTTGAGCAAGGGCAATTAGTAACCACTGGTAGTTTATGATTCTTTGTACTCCAGCTCTTAGAATCCTGAATCCTTTGGGTTTTTTTTTTTTTTTTTTTTTTTTTTTTTTTTTTTTTTTTTTTTTTTTTGGAGCTGAGAACAAACTGAGTTCTGGCTTTGCTTTCCTATGGAAATACTCTTAAATAACTTCTCACTAGCCTAATTACCTTTGTCTGACAAAATTTATTTTAAACAATAAATTAGGAGAACTCTAAATTATTTCCTTTTTAAAAAGATTATCCTTCTATGGAATATATGATCAATCTATTGAATTATATGGAAAACACTTGTTAAGAGGTTTCTAGATTTCTAAGAGTAGACTTAGTGGGTTCTTTAAAATGTGGAAAAATTCTGTGCTGTGTGATTGTTTAGATAGTGTACTAGATATTTTTATGTAAGCTTGACACAGTCTAGAGTCATTTGAGAGGATAAAATCTCAGTTAAGAAAATGCCTCCATAAAATCATGCTGTAGACGGGCCTAGAGGCATTTTCTTAATAAGCGATTGATGAGGACAGGTTCATCCTATTGTGGGTGGTAAAAACCTTGGGCTGGAAGGAGATCCTGTTCCTGGTTCATGACTCTATAAGAAAGTAGGCTGAGCAAGTCATGGAAAGCAAGCCAATGAGCAGCACTCCTCTATGACCTTTATATCAGCTCCTGTTTCCAGGTTCCAGCTGGGTTTTACTTCCTGATTGGTTTCCTTCAAAGGACCGTGACTTGGAATATGTAAGTCAAGCATACCCTATCCTTGCCAAGTTGTTTCTGGTCAAATGTTCCATCACAGCAGTGATAAGCCTAAGGCTGACCTCGGAACTCCTGATTAGCACTGGTTGGCCTCAAAATCATGATTCCCCAGTCTCATCTTTCATGGCACTAGGACTACAGATCATTCTGCTAAAGTCATGGTAGAGTTAACTTATTTATTTATATTTTTTTATGTTGAAATCTTCTCTCCCTAAGCTGTCCTCTTGCTGTATATATCCTAAGATTTTATATAGATATAGTATGTGTTTTTTCTATACAAATGATGAATTTCATTACTTTGTTTTATAAATACTGGTTATCAGATTACACTGGAGATCACAGCACTAGTTAATATTGTAGGTCTTATTAATACAATAATTTAAGAAAAGAATCAAAGTGTATCTCCAGGATAACTTTATAAGGGTTTAACAGGAAAACATACCTGGGCAACTTCCTGGAGGAAGAGAATAGGAAAAATAAAAATAAAAAATAACTTTTTTTATTTGAGGTAGGATGGAAGTTATCTTCATGATGAAGTAGCAGCCATATGATGAGGGTGGGAGATGGGGCTTTAAAGACTCAGTAAGGAAGTTCAAAGTAACAGAGAGAGGATATTTATGTCTGGAAAGCCTGCAAAAAGATAAAGGAAGAGTTAGATGACTAAAAGTTGTAGACAGACAGAAAAACCTATGCACTTTCACGTAGCTTATAGACTGTTGAAAGGGTAGGAATTCTCTGAAGGAAAAGCATAGAATCTCATTAAAGGAGTAATGTGACTGACTACCTATCTATTTAGTATGGCTTATGCTGATTCATAGGGGTTGTCCCTTAGTCAGGTCATTGATTCTACCCAGACATTATTTGGTCTCTCTCCATCCAGACAAGAGATCCTATGTTCTTGACCAGGAGTTTGTCTCCTCAAAGGTTTCTTTTGCTGCTTTATCTTAAGCATCCTTACTCCATACCTATGAAACTAACATTTGTGTGTATATATACGTGTATATGCATATATGTGTATATTATATATAATGTATATATAATATACATACATGCATATTAAATGCATGCATATATAATATGCATACATTATATGTATGCATGTATAATATACACACATGCTATATATATATACATAGTATATATATATATATATATATATATATATATATATATATATGTGTGTGTGTGTGTGTGTGTATGTGTTTGTTTATACATGCATATGTGCCACAAAGTACAACTTGACAGAGTCTCTTTTTCCATTCTAACACGCATACTGTAGGGTTTAAAATCAGTTTCTAAGACTTGGTGACTTTATCCTCTAAGCAGTACTAATAGCCCTTATACATAAGCTCTTTTTAAGGCACTGAGGTATGACTCTCTGAGATCCGTACCCAAATACTGAGTGTAGAGTTTTTCCTAATAGTTCTTCCTCTCTAAACACTTCAGCTTAAATCTGAAGCATATGCTATCTCTCTCTATCTAGTAAATAAACTCCTTAGCCTTGTTTTCTCCAGAGTCTTAAATCCTTTTCTGTAGCTGTGAAGGATAGGAATTTTGATGAGTGGAGGTCTCTGACAGGGGATCATATCTTGTTACTGGAAGTTCTGTAGGGGTTGTGATACAACACCCTCACTTTTGATTTCTTCCTTCAACTGAAAGTTATTTGTATTAATCAGATGGGAAAGTGAGATGTAATTCTTGAAGTGACTAATTAAACCCAAATAATAAAACAGAACAGATCTCAAATTCAGTGCCTACTTTAACAATCATGCTCAACACAGCTGATAAGCAGCTCATACAATATTTTATCTGCATTTAATAAAGGAGGACATTAAATTAAAGCAGATGACCTGAAACACTTATATCCATACATCCATTAGGCATTATTGAAAGTTACTCTTCCATCTATTTGATTTCAAATCACATTTTTTTTTCTCACCACAGTGTGTCAATTTGGCTTTCACAGTTCTTTGGCTCAAACCTTCAGGCCATGACATAACACAGAGTGAAAATGAACCAGGAGATGGATCAGTGGGCAAGGACACTTGCATCAAAGGCTGTGGACCAGACCTCCATTCCTGGAACCTACTTGATGGAAGAAAACAATCAAATCTTGAACATTGTCTCTGACCACCACATTAATGTGATAGTACATGTGTGTGAACACCCCCCCCCCCCCGCGATACACAAAATAATATATTTCAAGAGTTTTTAATGAAACATAGGTATCTTGTGTTTAAGAAACAATTTGGATACAGAGAATTCTGAGGTTTAAAAAGTGCAAATTTTATATCTACTGCCTAAAGAAAAAATGACTACAAATGAGACTAGAGAAGGTGCCTTGCACTTCTTAATGTGGGTTTGAGGCCCTTTATTTGATCGTAATAGCAGGTGTTCTTTTTTTTTTTTTTTAAGATTCAAGGTCATTATTTATTTGTTGCTCTTAAAGACTCATTTCTGACTGGACTCAGACTTGGAAGTAGAAGCTCTCAGCAAGGACAGCCCATGTCTCTTGGCAATGTGTTCCTGGCGCTTTTCTTTGGCTTCCTTCATTCTCTTGGCCAAAAGTTTAACTTAATTCTGCAGCCTCCTCCTTGTTCTTCTTAGTGCGTTGCTTCTTCAGACCAATACGTCGGCATTTGTGTTGCAGGATGCGTGGAGTAACAAGACCCTGGATCTTGGGTGCTTTGGTCCTGGGCTTCTTACCTTCTTTGTTTAAGGGCTTCCTGACAACATACTGGCAGACATCATCATCTTTGGAGAGATTTAAAAGCTTTCGGATTCTACTAGCCCTTTTAGGTCCCAACCGACGAGGCACAGTAGTATCTGTCAGTCCAGGAATATCCTTCTCTCCTTTCTTTACAATGACCAAGTTGAGAACACTGAGATTAGCGTCCACGATGCATCCTCGAACAGACTTGAGCTTCCTCTCTTCAGTTCTCCTTGGTCTGTAACAGGGATGCCCCCTATTCAACAGCAGGCGCACTCTGCCATGGGTCAGAACACCGTGCTTCATGGGAAAACCTTGCTTGTCATTCTCACCTCTGATCCGGGCCACATAACCCTTCCACTCTTCACCAAGAGCATCAGCGGCTACTTCCGTGGCCATGCACTTCTCATAGAAGGTGCGGAGCTTGCGCTCATCATCCACCTCGATGAGCTTCTGACAGTCGGCGGCGGGGAAGGAGATGTTCAGCTTCATCTTGACACAGACGAGCGCCTCATGGCAGGTGTTCTTAATCAGAATCCTGTTACACTTAATCATAAGCCAAAGACTTTAAGGACCTTCCTTAAATTGGCTATATTTAAACATGTCATTGTATTAGTGAGTAAAATGGGGAAAAAATCAGTTGTGAATAATTAAAAGCACAACTTGATGTACCTTAAGCAAAATGGCATTTTAATAGAGAACATATATGAATCATTTGGTAAAAGCTTTGACTTCAGGTGTGGTTTGAAACACCAAGAAGTGTCATTTAGCTCTATACTGTTTCATCTCTATGTCTCTCCAGTCACTTCTTTAACAGGTGCTAAAATTCATCATTTACCAATGTACTGTGGCGTAACAGAACGAATAGAAAGTACATATATAACAACAACAACAAAAGAACTTACCAAAGTTGCTTATGTAGTAGGGAATGGGTAGTCCCTATAATGGCCTTCTACACATCAGAGAAGGCGAGAACACAAGTACCCTCATAGTCCTAATTTGCCACTGAAGGCCTGGGGATTTTTTTTCCCATTTTTTATTAGGTATTTAGCTCATTTACATTTCCAATGCTATACCAAAAGTCCCCCATACCCACCCACCCCCACTCCCCTACCCACCCACTCCCCCTTTTTGGCCCTGGCGTTCCCCTGTACTGGGGCATACAAAGTTTACGTGTCCAATGGGCCTCTCTTTCCAGTGATGGCCGATTAGGCCATCTTTTGTTAAATATGCAGCTAGAGTCAAGAGCTCCGGGGTACTGGTTAGTTCATAATGTTGTTCCACCTATAGGGTTGCAGATCCCTTTAGCTCCTTGGGTTCTTTCTCTAGCTCCTCCATTGGAAGCCCTGTGATCCATCCATTAGCTGACTGTGAGCATCCACTTCTGTGTTTGCTAGGCCCCGGCATAGTCTCACAAGAGATAGCTACATCTGGGTCCTTTCAATAAAATCTTGCTAGGGTATGCAATGGTGTCAGCGTTTGGATGCTGATTATGGGGTGGATCCCTGGATATGGCAGTCTCTACATGGTCCATCCTTTCATCTCAGCTCCAAACTTTGACTCTGTAACTCCTTCCATGGGTGTTTTGTTCCCAATTCTAAGAAGGGGCAAAGTGTCCACACTTCAGTCTTCATTCTTCTTGAGTTTCGTGTGTTTAGCAAATTGTACCTTATATCTTGGGAATCCTAGGTTTGGGGCTAATATCCACTTATCAGTGAGTACATATTGTGTGAGTTCCTTTGTGAATGTGTTACCTCGCTCAGGATGATGCCCTCCAGGTCCATCGATTTGGCTAGGAATTTCATAAATTCATTCTTTTTAATAGCTGAGTAGTACTCCATTGTGTATATGTACCACATTTTCTGTATCCATTCCTCTGTTGAGGGGCATCTGGGTTCTTTCCAGCTTCTGGCTATTATGAATAAGGCTGCTATGAACATAGTGGAGCATGTGTCCTTCATACCAGTTGGGGCATCTTCTGGATAAATGCCCAGGAGAGGTATTGCTGGATCCTCCGGTAGTACTATGTCCAATTTTCTGAGGAACCGCCAGACTGATTTCCAGAGTGGTTGTCACCATGCCTGACCTAAAACTTTACTACAGAGCAATTGTGATAAAAACTGCATGGTACTGGTATAGAAACAGACAAGTAGACCAATGGAATAGAATTGAAGACCCAGAAATGAACCCACACACCTATGGTCACTTGATCTTCGACAAGGGAGCTAAAACCATCCAGTGGAAGAAAGACAGCATTTTCAACAAATGGTGCTGGCACAACTGGTTGTTATCATGTAGAAGAATGCGAATCGATCCATACTTATCTCCTTGTACTAAGGTCAAATCTAAGTGGATCAAAGAACTTCACATAAAACCAGAGACACTGAAACTTATAGAGGAGAAAGTGGGGAAAAGCCTTGAAGATATGGGCACAGGGGAAAAATTCCTGAACAGAACAGCAATGGCATGTGCTGTGAGATCGAGAATTGACAAATGGGACCTAATGAAACTCCAAAGTTTCTGCAAGGCAAAAGACACCGTCAACAAGACAAAAAGACCACCAACAGATTGGGAAAGGATCTTTACCTATCCTAAATCAGATAGGGGGCTAATATCCAACATACATAAAGAACTCAAGAAGGTGGACTTCAGAAAATCGAACAACCCCGTTAAAAAATGGGGCTCAGAACTGAACAAAGAATTCTCACCTGAGGAATACCGAATGGCAGAGAAGCACCTGAAAAAATGTTCAACATCCTTAATCATCAGGGAAATGCAAATCAAAACAACCCTGAGATTCCACCTCACACCAGTCAGAATGGCTAAGATCAAAAATTCAGGTGACAGCAGATGCTGGCGTGGATGTGGAGAAAGAGGAACACTCCTCCATTGTTGGTGGGATTGCAGGCTTGTACAACCACTCAGGCCTGGGGATTTTTTGTAGAGTGTTTTACAGTATATATTAAAAGCCAAAGTAACTGTATTAAAAGAACAATGGAAGATAACAGGAAAAGCACAACAGTGGGTAAACTGTGGTGGTTAGCATGAGGATGGCCCTCAATAGCTCCTATGATTGAATGTTTGGTCTTTAGTTTCTGGAATTGTTTGGGAGGGATTAGGGCTGTGGCCTTGTTAAAGAAGGGATGTCACTGGGCATGGGCTCTGAGCTGTCAATACCCACATCACTCACAGTTAACTCTTTCTCTGTATCTCATGTGCCAGCATCATGCCTTTCAGCCTGCTACCTGGCTCTGTGCCATGGTAGTTATGGACTAATCCTCTGAAAGCATAAATCCCATTTAACTCTTTCTTCTGTATGTTGCTCTGGTCATGGTTCCTTCACAGCAATAGGAGAGTAACTAAGACATACTCATCCGCAAAAAGTATAGGTGGGACAAAAGACAACAGCATGCCTTTCTGGGACCTCTTTATACCTGGTCCACTGTCTTAGTTAGGGTTTTACTGATGAAAACAGACACCTTGAGCAAGGCAACTCTTATAAGGACAACATTTGGGGATGACTTACAGGTTATCATCAAGCATGGCAGTCTCCAGGCAGGCATGGTGCAGGAGGAGCTGAGAGTTCTACATCTTCATCTGAAGGCTGCTAGGAAAATACTCACTTCCAGGCAGCTAGGATGAGGGTCTTAAAGCTGCAGGGACACACCTGCTCCAACAAGACCACACCCACTCCAACAGGGTCACACCCTCTAATAGTTCCACTCCTTGGGCCAAGTATGTGCAAATCATGAAAGCTACCCATCCAAAATTACTCTCTATTGTGGGGAAAAGTTATCCTTCTTCAGTCTGGAAATGCCTTCATAGACTTACACAGATTCATGACTTAAAGACTAGTGTACTCTATATCATATTAAGTTGACCATCAGAATTAGCCATTAAAGCATTTAAATGCTTTAAAGCATTTCTTCCATGAAAGAAGCAAGACATACACATGAATCATAAACTCTGTATTCTTTTTTTTTTCATTTTTTATTAGGTATTTAGCTCATTTACATTTCCAATGCTATACCAAAAGTCCCCCATACCCACCCACCCAAAACTCTGTATTCTTGTAAGATGACAATGAACAGGGTATAATCTTGACTTTGCTCTAGTATCCAAAGAGGATACTTCTATACCTCATGACATCTTGCTTGCTCCTCATATACTTTGCCAACCCATAACAATTCGCAATGAAAAGAAAATCACAATAATTAAATTGACCCAGGGCAAGGTTTTGCCTTACTGAAGCAACTATGCTAGGATTGAGCTAAGAGATAAATTCATATGCTTTGTTAAAATTACTAGCAGGCAGTAAATACATTTTAAAGAAGAAAAATATAGATATGATTTACAATGTTTATTTTTACTGTCCCAAATATCAGTTCACACATAGTAGAGAAGTTATGATCACAAACATGTTAATTACCTAATGGGATATGCAGGGCTTGAGAGCCCAATAACTATTCAATGTCTTTTATGAGCAGTGGCCTATCTGGTAATATACCTTAACAGACCTTAATCATAATGGACACAGTAGACTCTAAAGTCTATTATCTTCATGATGCATCAAGTCTTGACATTTGCCTCATGTCTTCACACCAACTATGCTATAAGCTCTGTTGATATTCCTATACAAATACACTTGCACGGAGATTGTGAGATTTAACTATATCAGACATCATGTAATTGTCTATGGGGGTGAATCCACAAAGATTGACTCCCCACACAAAAGGCTCATAAACTTGTGGAAAGAATACATTTATAGATTACTGATAATATTTCAAAATATATCATCTAACTTCCAAATTTTGCCTAAAATAACTAATGGCGTGAAGAGGAATCTTAGTCCTGCACCAAGGAGAGATATGTGAATGATATAAAATTGTTATGAATTTATAGCTTTATTACTTTGGAATCCAGTTATATCAAGTTAAATTTTGATTAAGCTGATTCTAATAATTTACAAACATTTCGTCACCAGCTGCCAAATTAAATTAACCCTTACCTGGATTTCAAAGGGAATACGAAATCCATAGAGACAAATAGGAAACAGCGGTTTGAAATTCACATTTTTTTTTTTTTTTTTTTGCCAAATGGAAAGGAGAGTCATTATGTGTGATTTTTCACAATCACTCAAAATGAGAATGCTAAGTTGCCTATGTTCAGGATGAAAATGACCACTTTGCTAACAGTCGGCAGAACATTCTCTGGCCATTAGTGCACGTTTCTCTACGAACGGACTTCAACCTGGCTCTTCTTAGAAGAGCGAATGATAAGCAAGGTCATTCACATTTCCTGAAGCCTCCATGGGCCTCTTATATCAGCTTTGCTTATGAAAAATCTCTCTTAAGAGAGATGGGGGTGGAAGGGAGAGAAGGAGGGAAAGAGAGACCGAGACAGAGACAGAGAGAGACAGGGAGAGAATAGTTGAGTGAATGGGGATTTGCAAAGGATCTGGGAGGAGTTGGGGAAAGAAAAATTGTGATCAGAGTACATTGTATAAACTTTTTTCAGTAAAAGGAAAAAAAACTCCACCAATACTTTCTTCACATAGCTGGATATTTACTCAGTATTTTCCACTTGTTACTATTTGTGGTACCAAAGCCCCTGTTATGGAAATATGATCCATTCTGCCCGAAGTCCTCATATTGACATGTGATCAGTTTTCATTTGGACGATGGTGCTAACTAACCTTTATTTTCAAAGCTGTAGTTGGAGATCCTTGTGTACATTGTTGTGCAGAAAGAGAGCATCTGAATACACGTGCTCTCTGTAGATATTCTTAGGGAGCTAATTAGAAATGTTCAGGCTTAAAGGTTATTGAAGACGGAGTCCTCATTTATTTACTCCTCAACTCTGGTCCATAATGCCTAAGTCCTTGAGAGCATGATAATTTTAAAGAAGGGAGATACTATTGTAATTGGCTCTCTTTTGAATTTGAAGTATCATGTGTGTATCTAAAAATATCATGTGTGAAAATATCACACACTGCCCTTCTCCAAGACTTAAAATACCTCGTGGAAAAATAGCAAGGGCTTGGACAAAAAGAAAAGAAAATGGAAGGCATGGCAGGAGGCAGGAGGGATTGATAAGGACACTTCTATGTTCTCTGTTATAGACATACTTACAGTCTGCTTTGTAAAAATGAACTCCTGTTCTAGTAACTTACACATATGCACACACTGCTAACTAACCCTCCCCCATTCTTGATAGCACTGAAGGACCAGATGGTTGGTAGTAGGAGACACTTACAGGACTCGGCATTTAAGAGAGTGTTTGATCCCAGGTCTCTAAATAATAACGAATAAGGAAGAGGTGCAGACATCATGAGTCTCTGGAAGCTGGCTGACCATTTGACTTGGAGAGGCAGGACTAAGCTCCAGAGTGACTGGCTATCTTTGAGTTCTCCTGTGTCTTCTTCCTGTGCTTATCTGATATGTGTCTCACAGTCAGTTCATGTTAAAGTCCTTAGAATGATCATAAAACAAACAAACAAAACAAAACAAACAAACAAAACAAAACAAACAAATAAAACCAACAAAACCAACCAGCCAAAAAAATACCAACTATTATCTTAATTTGATTCTAGCGCTTTTGGTACCTTATGCCTCAGTGTCTAAACACATGTAGAGCTGCCTGTCTAGATCCTATTTACATATTACATAAAATGTTCAGAGTTAAAAGACATGCAAGTTGAATGCGTGAAACCTGGGCAGCAAATGCTCTCTTTTATGTAGTATACCCTTCCTGGATTCTGGACATTCTGTTTATAAAATTGTCACTGAAATTGTTTTTGAAGTTTCTGCTACTTAAAATTACTACCATTCAGATATAAAACTAGCCATTTGCCCAATCCTCCTATTCAACAGGACCTACTCTGTATCTATTTGCCATGTCTAAGTAAGTTTTGTTATTGTACATATGAGATATGCTTGTATGTAAAAAATGAGTCAAGTTGGGATCACCAGTTCTATTCCTTAAAAATTGTAAAGTTTTAAGCTTTGATATTTGGGATAGGGTAATTCTCCTGACCCTCAAAAGCATCGTGTCAATTCATGTAAGCAAGTTCACACGCAGTTTCAGGAAAATCCTTCTCTTAGCTCATGTCAGCAATAGCAATATCATTTCACCCGTGGGACCACAAAGGTTTTGTTGCAGCCTCCGGCTTACAGTTTGATATAAACTCTGGTTTATTATTTCCATTGATGATCACATCCTTTAAGCTATTTGCCTTGTCCCTTAGCATGGAACTATTTTTTAGGTCTTTAAATTTTTACATATTTTTCTTAGTTGGTTGTTCTCCTTTTCAAATTGTCTGGCATATGCCTCTAACCATTCAAGCTCTCCACTTTTCTTTCTCTCTCTCTCTCTCTCTCTCTCTCTCTCTCTCTCTCTCTCTCTCTCTCTCTCTCTCTCTCTCTCTCTCTCCCTCCCTCCCTCCCTTCCTTCCTTCCTTCCTTCCTTCCTTCCTTCCTTTCTTTCATTCTTTATTTCTTTTCAGTTGTATTTTATACTGATTTTGTCATTAGCTGAAAAAAGTGAACAAATAAGCTCTTTCATTGTCCTTTATCTCACGTCTACTTTCCAGGCCTCCATCTCTGCACTACCCCTGCTTCCAAATGCCTCCAGTCCAATCTGAACACTTATGTCCCATCAGCCACTGCAATGAATCTCGGCTGTAGAATGTAGTCATTCTCCCCTCTTCTCCCCTCTGCATAGCTTCATTCCTTTCTTTTTTTTCTTTTTTTTTAATTAGGTATTTTCCTCATTTACATTTTCAATGCTATCCCAAAGGTCCCCCATACCCACCCCCCAATCCCCTACCCACCCACTCCCCCTTTTTGGCCCTGGCATTCCCCTGTACTGGGGCATATTAAGTTTGCAAGTCCAATGGGCCTCTCTTTGCAGTGATGGCCAACTAGGCCATCTTTTGATACATATGCAGCTAAAGACAAGAGTTCCCGGGTACTGGTTAGTTCATATTGTTGTTCCACCTATAGGGTTGCAGTTCCCTATAGCTCCTTGGGTAATTTCTCTAGCTCCTCCATTAGGGGCCGTGTGACCCATCCAATAGCTGACTGTGATCATCCACTTCTGTGTTTGCTAGGCCCCGGCATAGTCTCACAAGAGATAGCTATAACTGGGTCCTTTCAGTGAAATCTTGCTAGTGTATGCAATGGTGTCAGCATTTGGAAGCTGATTATGGGATGGATCCCTGCATATGGCAGTCACTAGATGGTCCATCCTTTCGTCACAGCTCCAAATTTTGTCTCTGTAACTCCTTCTATGGGTGTTTTGTTCCCATTTCTAAGAAAGGGTAAAGTGTCCACACTTTGGTCTTCATTCTTCTTGAATTTCATGCGTTTGGCAAGTTGTATCTTATATCTTGGGTATTCTAAGTTTCTGGGCTATTATCCACTTATCAGTGAGTACATATTGTGCGAGTTCCTTTGTGATTGTTTTACCTCACTCAGGATGATACCCTCCAGGTCCATCCATTTGCCTAGGAATTTCATAAATTCATTTTTTAATAGCTGAGTAGTATTCCATTGTGTAAATGTACCACATTTTCTGTATCCATTCCTCTGTTGAGGGGCTTCATTGCTTTCTAAGCCTTATTTAAAAATGATATGATAAAAGTGATTATGATCATTATTTCATCATATTAAAAACTTTCTCACCAAGATTTATGTGTGCATGAAGGAGAGCCCTTAGTTTCTACCTGATAAACCTAAATGAGAAATTCCTATCTTATGTACACACACACACACAGACACACACACACACTCACACACATGCATGCACACAGGATTGGTTTTCGCTAGCCTATCAAACTTTGCAAATCAAGTTACACCGAGAAGAAAACCCCACAAAGTTACATATACATACATATATATGTCTTCTTAATGAGATATCAGTATATAATGTAGCATAAAATGTCAGTGTTTGGATGTTATTTAAATTTTATTCATGTTTATGTTTGACCATATGTTGTATGTGTGTCCATTGGGTCCAGAAAAGAGCATTCTCCACCCTGGAGGTTGACAAAAAGTTAAGCTTGGGTGCTCTGGAAAAACAGACTGTGCTCTAAACTGGTGAGTCATCTACCTAGTCCCCTGTTTTGATTATTTAACAGCATTCCTAATTCATCCTGCTAATAGGAATATAGTCACCTTTATTCTTAACTTTATATCCTCTATAATTGATAACATCTACTTTGGTTGATTTTGACATACAGTTTTATTTATTTATTTATTTATTTATTTATTCGTTTATTTATTTTAATTTTAGTTTATATGTTTTTATTGTTTCCAAACCTTAATGATAAAATTTCTCATAGTATTTAATCTTAGCTGGAATTCTGGATGAATCAAAGCAAAAGCTCCCTAAGGAGATACTTTCCAACCAAACACAAGGGAAGCTCACAGGGATGTGGAGAAGAAAACAATCTCAGTCTAAAGTGATCTTACTACATAGCATTTTAGAAAGCACAAGTACCAGGAGACCCTATCAGACTACCCACAGACAAAATATTAGGATTCTGTAGTGAATATGTAACTTACGTGTGACTAAATATATAAAAGTATATTTAAAATAATAATTTAAATGATGAGATGAATTAAATACACCTAAAAGAAAATATTCTTATGAAAAAAGCAAACAAAAAATAAGCATAGAGTAGGGGAGATAACTCAGTCAATTTTGTTGTCAAGCACAAAGATTCTAGTTTAATTCAGTTCTCACCACCCACATAAAAAAAGACAGGCATAACAATATATATATTTGTTCTTTTATGCTAGTATATATTGTTTTATGTGTGTCCATTTGGTCCAGAAAAGAGCATTCCACACCCTGGAGGTTGACAGGATTATTATATTATTATAGTGTATTATAATTAAAATATATATCATTTTCCACTTCTCTGTCTTCCTTCCCACACATGCCCTTGTCTTCAATCTTTCTTCAAGTCCCCATCACTGTCTCTCAGAATACTGGCCTCTTTTCTTTGATTATTTTTGTTACATATGTGTGTGCTGAGACTATATTGCATTCCTTGTGTGGATACAATTCCAAGCCTGATGATTTTATGTTGACTAACCAATTAGTGCCCTCACCCCTGAAAGAGAGTAAGTTCTGTTTTCTAAGCAGTTACAAGTTTTCTTTGTCTATAGGTAGGATCCTATTCAAGTCTCCTTATCTGACTTAGCACATCTAGTTATACTGTTTTGGTTCAGGTCTTGTTAAGGTGCCATAAGGTGGGTATAACTTCTTTGACTTACCTAAAAAAAAACACAACCTCGTAGAAGTTTTCCTGGTCTTCTGGCTTTTTACTATGTTTCTTCCCACCTCTTCTGTGATATTCTCTATGTCTTAGATGCAGGGTTATGTTGTAGATGTAGCCACTGTAGATGTACACCTCAAAATCAGTTGATATTTGCATTATGGTCAATTGTGGCTTTCTGTGATGGTCCCCATTTGCTTAAAAATGAAACTTCTTTGATGTAGGATGAGAGAAACAGTCATTTGTAGGTATAAGAATACATTTTAGAATGCAATTAGTAATTGGGCTGGTCTGGTATATTGGTGGTTGTAGGGCTTGCTGTCCCAGTAGGCTAGGAAGAGTGAAGAGCTCCAGGCCAAGAAGAGATCCTGTATTAAAAAACATAAGGCAGATAAAGATTGAAGAATAGTGTCAACCTCTGTCCTCTATGTTCATGCATACACATAGGAATACAGATAGACAGACAGACAGACAGACAGACAGACAGAAGACCACATATGTACAAGCACAGGCACATGCATGTTTGTGCATGCACATGCTAACACACATGCATACACACATACATATACAGGGTTAGCAAATTTTTTTTGGAACTATTAAATTGAAATGAGCAAAGTAAAATGGTTAAATGAAAACATATATGACAGATTATATCCATGAAAAATATACAGGAACCATAAAATAATCATTGAAACACTGAGACAAGAGACATTCATGAAACAATCTAAAGGAATGACAGTATAGAAAGACATGGAGTGTTTAAGACTAAAGAATGTCCTTTGAACCTAAATATAGAATATGTTGGGTGGATTGAAGTAATAGTGAAGCCAAAGTGGGACATGCTGTAGAGATTTTTAGATGCTAAAATTGTTCTGTAGATCTTAATCATAAAACACTACTATGACTACAACTTACACCAACATATTGAATATGAAATTAATGATATTAGAACAGAGTTTTTATTTAGAATCAGCATTAGGATTTATTTATTGATTAATATAGTATGTGAATTTCAATTTTAATAATCTTCTTGGTTTCTGAAATCATAATTGGTTTTGTGAGATATGCAATATGTTGCATTTTTCATAAAAAGAAATGGATATTTAAAGTCATAATTGATTGTACCAGTCAATATGCAGAGCATCAGAGAATTGAATCAAATCTTGAGTTTTTCTGTATTTCAAAATATGATAAGAAAGTGATGATTCTCTGTTCATTCTAACTTATAAAATATATTTTATGAAGTGAAGGATCTCTAATAAAGACTATTAACAATATTTATCCTGTTGTCACATGCACATATACTCAGAACTGTTTTACATGGTTTTCATTCTCAGACTTCCTCACATGGGCAAATTTATTTAGAAAGATTCCTAAGATACTCAATAAATTTTGACCACTTATATGAGGTGATTTATATTTGTGATAACCTATTTCTTATTTTCACACCACAAAATTATTTAAAACTTTGGACTCTGTTATAGAATATTGCAGCAGCATCTGCTTACAGAATATCTCTTAATTATTCAAAAAGTTACTAGTTAATGACATAGGCTGGATAACAATTAGGAAATAATAATTAGAAAATAACTCATCAATAACAATTATGTCAGGAAAGATAGAAAACAGTGTGTTGTAAGAGAGTTTTACGCGTTAAATCAATAGATGAGAAAGACTATTCCCTACTAGGATATTTGGCCTTGCTTTAAGGAAAACTAGAATTTAAATACAGAACCAGGAACTGGAGAGATAACTTAGTGGCTTATACCACCTGTAGCCCCTAGTGAGCATATGCTTCCGTTCCCAATACCTACATATACTCGTATACCTATAACTACTATGACTCCAATTCTGGGTAAATCAGTTTTGCTTCTGACCTCCATGGGTACAGCGTATACATACATATTAGGCAGACATTAAGTCATATTAATAAAAGTAAATATAGATATAGAGAAACAAGAAAGGTATGGCTTTGACCTGAGGAGTGGGGAAGTATCGAAATCAGAACACAATGACCAATCACAAATGTCAACATTACATATTTTATGGTCCCTCTATATGGAGCCAGAATCTGAGAAAATTTTGAAATGAGCATGTGACATAAAAACAAAACAAAACAAAACAAAACAACAACAACAACAACAACAAAAAACAGGAAGTGAGTTCTTGTAATGACAACACTAAATGAAGAAACAATGATTTTTTTTAATTTATTTTTTAATTAGGTATCTTCTTAATTTACATTTCAAATGCTATCCCAAAGGTCCCCCAGATCCCTCCCCCACAATTCCCTTACCCACCCGCTCCCACTTCTTGGCCCTGGGGTTCCCCAATACTGAGGCATATAAAGTTTGCAAGACCAAGAGGCTTCTTTTCCCAGTGATGGCCTAGTAGGCCATTTTCTGCTACATATGCAGCTAGAGACATGAGCGCCAGGGGTACTGGTTAGTTCATAATGTTGTTCCACCTATAGGGTTGCAGACCCCTTTAGCTCCTTGGGTACTTTCTCTAGCTCCTCCATTGGGGGCCCTGTGTTCCATCCAATAGCTGACTGTGAGCATCCACTTCTGTGTTTGCTAGGCCCTGGCATTAGCCTCACAAGAGACAGCTATATCAGGGTCCTTTTAGCAAAATCTTGCTAGTGTATGCAATGGTGTAACCGTTTGGAGGCTGATTATGGGATGGATCCCCAGGTATGACAGTCTCTAGATGGTCCATCATTTCGTCTCAGCTACAAACTTTGTCTTTGTAACTCCTTGCATGGGTGTTTTATTCCCAATTCTAAGAAGGAGCAAAGTGTCCACACTTTCGTCTTCGTTCTTCTTGAGTTTCATATGTTTTGCAAATTGTATCTTGTATCTTGGGTATTCTAAGTTTCTGGGCTAATATCCACTTATCAGTGAGTACATATATTGTGTGAGTTCTTTTGTGATTGGGTTACCTTACTCAGGATGATGCCCTCCAGATCCATCCATTTGCCTAGGAATTGCATAAATTCATTCTTTTTAATAGCTGAGCAGTACTCCATTGTGTGAATGTACCAGTAATGTACACTAAATGAAGAAACAATGATTTTTTGCATGAGACAAAGAGAAAGGTGAGAGTTTAGAAACTTCAGAATGATAATGCAGTTTTTGCAGTTACAGTGTACTTTCTCTTACATAAAGTAGGTAAGATTGATTACTGAAAAGGAACATAGGGCTGGAGAGATGGCTCAGTGGTTAAGAGCACCGACTGCTCTTCTGAAGGTCCTGAGTTCAAATCCCAGCAACCACATGGTGGCTAACAACCATCTGTAATGAGATCTGACGCCCTCTTCTGGTGCATCTGAACACAGCTACAGTGTACTTGGATATAATAAATAAATCTTACAAAAAGAGAAGAAAAGAAAAGAAGAAAAGAAAAGAAAAGAAAAGAAAAGAAAAGAAAAGAAAAGAAAAGAAAAGAAAAGGAGCATAAAGCAGCGATGCTTGTTTCTTTCTAGAAGCCAGTAGGCAGACATGGCTGAATATGGCCTTTCTATCTTTATATGATCTGGACAACTACAATAGGTTTACTTTCTAAAACAGATTTATTTATTTGCTTTTTAAAAAAATTATCTGCGTGTGTGTAGATATGTGTGAGACTTTATGTGTCTGTCTCCATTTAAATCACTTGTGAGACAGCATCTCTCTCTGAAGCTGGGATTAGCTTCTAGTGAAGAATAGACTGGCTTTCAGTTAGCTCCAGTTATCTGCCCTTTTCCACCTCTAAATGTTGCTATTACAATAGACACTACCTTTCTTGCTGTGGGTCAAACTCAGATCCTCCTGTTTCTACAGCAAGCCCTTTATTTATTGAGCCATCTCCCTAGCCCTGATATATATCTTTCAGTGTCACCTGAGGTTCATCTCCAAACTGTCTATGGAAACAACCACTCTCCATGGTATTATAACAAGACATTAGGCAGCAGACCAAACTGTGAACTTGGGAAAAAACTGATGCTATTCTTCATCAATTTAACATGCAAAAATATTTTATTTCTAAGTGACCCAGTTTCTCTACCTGTATATAAACAAGGAAAAAAAAGATGTCAATATTTTTTTTTACCCTTAAATTTCAGGATATAAAGCATGAGGAATCATGGATATGCTTTTGAAAGATTGAGAGCAATTCATTCTTGACTGTCATAAATGTTAGCTTTCAAGTATGTCAAATAATTCCTAAGCAGAAAGTCTAACTAAAAAATATTGCTGACCCAAATTAGCAACTGACTTCTAGGAGAATACAAAGAGTGTAATTACTTATTTGAACAAGATGGAAAGGCACCTGTGTCAAGCATCAAATTTCCAATTTCCTTTCTTTCCTTCTAGCCTGTTGCTATCACATTCAGATAATTCTCTCAATAACCTATCAAATGTTAATTGCTAAAGTGTATAACAGCTTCTGCTTTCAGCTCATGCAGTCTGCACTGGGCACTCTTTCAGACCAAGTGCTCTTGCTCTAAAAGAATATACATATACATATATGCATATACATATACATGTACACATACGCATATACACATATACATATATATGTGTGTATGTATATGTATTTATGTATATATGTTTGTGTGTATGTGCATGTGTATATAAATGTATATGTTTATGTATATATATGGATATACATATATATGTATGTGCATATATATGTATATACACACACATGAGAGATCCTATAACTCTCCCTTTTTTCTTTCTTAAGACTCTTGTAAGAGAAATAATCATATTGTTATCATCCTTTGTATTTTTCATAGATGTCTTTTCTTTATTTTTAATTGTGTGCCTATGTAGGTTTTGCACATGAACACAAGTGCCTGTGTAGTCAAGAAGAAGGCACTGACTCTCCTGGAGCTGGCTTCACTGTGACTATGAGTATTGAGACTAGAACTCTAGTTCTCTGCCAGAATAAGTAGTCACTCTTGCCCATGGGCAACTTCTCCATTTCCTTCTCTGTTTGCTTTGACTATCAGAGGACCCCTGCCACACTGTCACTATCACTCTGAAGGGTTGTACTTCTTATCTTCCCATTATCCCATACTATTGTTTCTGTCATGGATATTGCCTAACAATACCTCTTTCTTGTTTTAGTTCTTATTTTCCTCATGTTTGCCTCTGCACTTTCCCAGATTCCAGCTGTGCATAGACAAACCATAAAATGCGTAACTTTGACATCTGTGATTAAGAATGCTAACAGACTCCACAAATCACCAGTTCCTTATGTTTGTAAGTCTGCAAAGAGAAAAGTGACTAATGACTCTACCTACGTTTTATTCTTGTGGCAAAGTAAGCCCAAGGCAGTCGATTACAGAATCCAAATTAGAAATTAACACAAGACACTGTTGGGTAATGGAATGGGGACCACTGGGTTTCTAAATGCTGAGCCAGACTCAAATGAACCAGGCAGCAAGGTGATTGAAGAAATGCTTATAGATTTGACTATGTGGGAACAGACTGATATTTGTCTTTTATTTTTATGTCCCTTATTAAATACTCATTTCTTTCACTTTCAAACAAGCTTCTCAGAAATGGCTTTTACAGCTAGGTTTCTTTCCCCCTAAGGAAATTAAAGGCATGGGAAATCTCAAAGTTCACAACCATGGCAATTGTACATGATGAACAATGGACTTCTGAAATTTCAGAGCCTCAACTTTGCATATATTCAAATTGGTATACTAATATATTTTGAAATTCTGTCAATGCTGCCTTGGGCATTAATACGTTGAATAGAACAGGCCTGTGAGGATCCTGGAGGAATGTAGGGATAAGATGAGCTCCTATGCACACTGAACCTCTCTGCTACTTAAGCAGTCATGCAGCGAGATGACTCAATGGATATAATGCTTGCCACACAAGTATGAGGGTCTGAGTTTAGATCTCTAAAATGCATGCAAAACCACAGGTATGCTAGCATGTGTCTAAAACCCCTGATCACCTGAACAAGGACATTAAAAACTGAGAAAAGGGAACCCCCAGGACCTTTCAGGCAAGGGTGTCAGAAAGACCACCTTTCTCAAGCATGGTAGAAGGTGAGGACCAACACTGAGATTGTCTGCTGGCCTTTTAGCATGCTCAGTGTAACTCACATGCTCAGTCTTCTGTCTGTCTGTCTGTCTGTCTGTCTGTCTGTCTCTATCTATCTATCTATCTATCTATCTATCCATCTGTCTATCTTCTTACCTACTTACCTATCTTCTATCTCTTCTTCTGCCCCTTTATTTATCCATTTATCCATCGCACACACAAAATAAATATAATAAACATTTTACCAGAACCATTTCACTGTGTCAATCAAAATGAAGACTGAAAAACACCCATTGATACAGGAAAGCAAATGAACAAGTTGGTTTTTAAAACAGGCTCTTGCTCATTTGGCCAGGTGGTATCATACACATAAGAATTATCCTGTCTCAATATCCAGAGTGCTGTAATTACAGTTGTGAGCCACTACTTATCAGCAACAGCTCATAAGATGCTTCATAGATACACAAAGATTTACTTTAAATTGTGGTGTGTGTGTGTGTGTGTGTGTGTGTGTGTGTGTGTGTGTGTGTGTGGTGTGGTGTGTGTATGTGTGTGTATGTGTGTGTGTGTGGTGTGGTGTGTGTGTGTGTGTGTGTGTATGTGTGTGTGTATGTGTGTGTGTATGTGTGTGTGTGTGTGTGTGTGTATGTGTGTGTGTGTGTGTGTGTGTGTGTGTGTGGTGTGTGTGTGTGTGTGTGTGTGTGTGTGTGTGTGTGTGGTGTGGTGTGTGTGTGTGGTGTGGTGTGTGTGTGTGTGTGTGTGTGTGTGTGTGTGTGGTGTGGTGTGTGTGTGTGTGTATGTGTGTGTGGTGTGGTGTGGTGTGTGTGTGTGTGTGTGTGTGTGTGTGTGTGGTTTCTCCCAAAGCTGAGTTGCAGAGAGTTATGAAGTCTATTAGCTACCTTTTTGGGTGCTTGAGAGTAACCTCCCTTCTTCTGCAAAAGCAGCATACATGCCTGACCAGTAAGTCGTCTTTCCAACTTGCTCTTCCCTACTGTGTGTGTTTGTGTGAATTTATACAACTCTAGTTGTCTTCAAACTCACAGCTAGCATCATGTCTTGACTGCTGGAGTGGCAACTATGGGCCAATGTTTTATCTCATGTTGATTCCCAAAAGATCTGAAGACGCAGCATGTTAAACATGAGTTTTCATTTTATTTTTCTTTGAAAAATAAGCAAGAAGATGATATCCTTATAGCTTTATTAATGAACTAAAACTGATTAATCTGGACTGGGAATGAATATGCAATACTCAAAATATAATAACAATAGACTCTTACTAACACAAAGCTAGAGATGATATTTCAAATGAAAACTTACTCTGGTTAGTTAATATGTTTGCTTTTAAAAAAACAACATGGCAGGCTTTTCCATGCTTAGAAATAGCCCATGGTAAAAGGGCAGTCCTCCATATTCCCACTGGGAAAGTACCTTGTAGACTCTTATTAAAATAAAATTGGATCTGCATCATGCTTATTATTATTATCATCATTCTTGTTATTATCAGTTGTGGTGGTGTTGCTCTATTTGGCTATTTGGGGTGTGTGTGTGTGTGTGTGTTTGTGTGTGTGTGTGTGTATGATGTGTACAAGTGTAGGTGTACAAATACTATAGTTGGCTTATGGAAAATTCTCTGGTTCTGTGTTAGAATTTAGGGATTGAACGCAAGTCTTCAGGATTAAGCAACAAGTACTTTTACCTGCTTAGCCATCTCCCCAGACCCAATTTTCTCATTTTTCAGACACGTCCCTGTGGTATTTTTAATGTATGTATGTATGTATGTATAAATAAATAAATATATATATATGAAAATATATCACTTTTAATTTTATAACCAAAACATGACCATTCTGCATATTTTATATTTTCTGTGTTTTTAAATTACTAGATACTATTTAGTTATTATTATGTTGTAAAACTGACATCATGTGCTTTGTATTTCATATAATATGTAATTATAGTTACTATTTCTATATTATATCTGTGTTTCATATTTGTCATAAAATTATAAGTGTTTAAAGACATGGATAGCAGCCATCCATAACTACATTTCCTGAGGATCTCACAACCAGCACTGGCTTTCAAAGGCAACAGGCATTGATGGAATGCACATGCATATATCCAGGCAAATTTTATATATAAGGAAAATAAATTATTTTTAATTATGCAAGTTTAAATAATTTAAATGTCAAAACCTCTCATTATAATTTTGGTAAATATCATTAAGAGTGCCTTTAATGTAATTAGTATGGTGGAAATGATGTGAGATTCTTCACTAATCACCTGCTTAAGGATGTCAGTTATCAAGCAATTATTAAGAAAGACCCTTAAGTTTGCTAACGAAGTGTTCTACTAGGAATTGTATGGTTTGATCTTCGAACAGCAGCTTGAATATTCTTGTGTCATCTCATCACAGTCAATGTTTTAACTGATAAGGAAATCTTTCTTGATGTTAAGTTTTTGGTGTTAATTATGATTTTGTACTTGCAATATGTTTCCATTTTTCAAATGAAATTTCTTTTTATTACATTTATCTATCTATCTATCTATCTATCTATTTATCTATTTATTTATTTATTTATTTTACATCCCAATATCAGTTCCCTTCCTCGCAGTACCTCCTTACAATCCCACCCCCAATTCCACCCTCCCTTTCTTCTTTGTGAATGGGGAGCATTCCTCTGGGTGTTAGCACATCAAGTCACTGAAGGAAGAGGAACATCCTCTCCCACGGAGGCCAGACAATATGGATCATTGGGGAATGGGATCCACAGGGAGGCCTTCAAAAGACTCAGGGACAACCCCTGCTCCAGTTGTTGGAGACCCACGTGAGGACCATGAGGACAAATTATTCAAAATTTTGGTCTTCATGTGTTTCTGATGTTGTGTAGCTACTTTAGTGTCTTTCTTCAGAATGGGGCTAGTTTTTTATCACAGTGAAGGGTACATTATAATAGCAACAGCAGCAAAAGTTGCATCTCAGAAGTGTGCTGTTAAAATGACTAGTTATTTTGAATGACACACTTGCTTCTATAGGTTGAAAATAGAATAAATACCACAGGATAGAATTATTGAATATATGACAAAGTGACGATTTTCAAGGCTAAGTACTGGTCAACAAGATTATAGTTTGGGGGCCAGTGAGATGGCTCAGCAGAAAAGGCATTTGTTGGCAAGTTTAGTGATCTGAGTTCAATCCCCGAAAAAGTATGGAAAAAAAGAGATGACTCACATAGTTTGTCCTCTGGTATCTACAGGGCACCATGGTTTGACTGAGTATAACACAAGCAAATATGCATATACACCCATACAAATGCACATACACAGGAGTATGAATTAGAAATGTAATTAAAACATGGTAAGTATTTTATCATACTTTAATTCCTCCACATGTAATAAATATTTTAAAATATTATGTGTCTAATATCTATATGAATATAAACTATGTGTACAAATATTTTGAGAATAAATAAAATTAGAAGTACCAAATTTATTGAGTAATGAAAAGACACACATGAGCCAAGCATTCCGTTGGCCTTGAGTTATTTTTCTTCCTTCAAAAGGTTCAGAATAACTTTTGGGGATACTGTCAGAGACAAATTATTTTTTGCAGCTGTTAGCTTGCATAGAAAATGATAGCATAACTATGGGGAAAATATGTAATTTTGGAAAGAACATTGTTGATATAAACAAGTAAAGGAAATAAAAGTGCCCTTTTCTCAATGAAATATTGGAAGGAAAATTGTTATGATCACTGCATTTATTAAAGCTAAACATAATAGTTTGAAATTATGTTAACAAAAATTCAAGATCAAGTCCTTGTTCCTTAAGGTTTCAAGAAAACTTGGAAGAAAAATAAAATTTTTCTTTCTTTTTTCTTTTTTTATTAGTTTTTTTCTTCATTTACATTTCAAATGCTATCCCAAACATACCCCATACATTCCCCAAACACTCTCCCCCAACCTTCCCCCTCCAGCTTCTTGGCCCTGGCTTTCCCCTGTACTGAGGCATATAAACTTTGCAAGACCAATGGGCCTCTCTTTCCAATGACCTACTAGGCCACTTTCTGATACATTATGCAGCTAGAGACATGAGCTCCAGTGGGTACTGGTTAGTTCAATGTTGTTCCACCTATAGGGTTGCAGACCCCTTTAGCTCCATGTATACTTTCTCTAGTTTCTCCATTGGGGGCCCTGTGATCCATCCAATAGCTATCTGTGAACATTCACTTCTGTGTTTGCTAGGCCCTGGCATAGCCTCACAAGAGATAGTCAAGGTCCTTTCAGCAAAATCTTGTTAGTTTATGCAATGGTGTCAGCGTTTGGAGGCTGATTATGGTATGGATCCCCGGGTATTGCAGTCTCTAGATGGTCCATCCTTTCATCTCAGCTACAAACTTTGTCTCTGTAACTCCTTTCATGGGTGTTTTGTTCCCAATTCTAAGAAGGAGCAAAGTGTCCACACTTTTGTCTTCGTTCTTCTTGAGTTTCATATGTTTTGCAAATTGTATCTTGTATCTTGGGTATTCTAAGTTTCTGGGCTAATATCCACTTATCAGTGAGTACATATCATGTGATTGGGTTACCTCACTCTGGATGATGTCCTCCAGGTCCATCCATTTACTTAGGAATTTCATAAACTCATTCTTTTTAAAAGTGGAGTAGTACTTCATTGTGTAAATGTATCACATTTTCTATATCCATTCCTCTGTTGAGGGGCATCTGGTTTCTTTCCAGCTTCTGGCTATTATAAATAAGGCTGTTTTGAACATAGTGGAGCATGTGTCCTTCTTTCCAGTTAGGGCATCTTCTGGATATATGCCCAGGAGAGGTATTGCCAGATCCTCCGGTAGTATTATATCCAATTTTCTGAGGAACTGCCAGACTGATTTCCAGAGTGGTTGTATAAGCTTGCAATCCCACCAAAAATGGAGGAGTGTTCCTCTTTCTCCACATCCTCTTCAGCATCTGCTGTCACCTGAATTTTTGATCTTAGCCATTCTGACTGGTGTGAGGTGGAATCTCAGGGTCGTTTTGATTTGCATTTCTCTGTTGATTAAGGAAGTTGAACATTTTTTCCAGGTGCTTCTCGCACATTTGATATTCCTCAGGTGAGAATTTTTTATTTAGTTCTGAGCCCCATTTTTTAATGGGGTTATTTGATTTTCTGGAGTCCACCTTCTTGAGTTCTTTATATATATTGGATATTAGTCCCCTATCTGATCTAGGATAGGTAAATATCCTTTCCCAATTTGTTGGTGGCCTTTTTGTCTTATTGACAGTGTCTTTTGCCTTACAGAAGCTTTGCAATTTTATGAGGTCCCATTTGTTGATTCTAGATCTTACAGCACAAGCCATTGCTGTTCTATTCAGGAATTTTTCCCATGTGCCCATATCTTCGAGGCTTTTCCCCACTTTCTCCTCTATAAGTTTCAGTGTCTCTGGTTTTATGTGGAGTTCCTTGATCGACTTAGATTTGACTTTAGTACAAGGAGATAGGAATGGATCAATCCACATTCTTCTACATGATAACTGCCAGTTGTGCCAGCACCATTTGTTGAAAATACTGTCTTTTTTCCACTAGATAGTTTTAGCTACCTTGTGAAAGATCAAGTGACCATAGGTGTGTGGGATCATTTCTGGGTCTTCAATTCTATTCCATTGGTATACTTGTCTGTGCTGTACCAGTACCATGCAGTTTTTATTACAATTGCTCTGTAGTACAGCTTTAGGTCAGGCATGGTGATTCCACCTGAAGATCTTTTATCTTTGAGAAGAGTTTTTGCTATCCTAGGTTTTTTGTTATTACAGATGAATTTGCAGATGGCTCTTTCTAATTCGTCGAAATTGAGTTGGAATTTTGATGGGGATTTCATTGAATCTGTAGATTGCTTTTGGCAAGATAGCCAAACTTACTATATTGATCCTGCCAATCCATGAGCATGGGGGATATTTCCACCTTCTGAGATCTTCTTTAATTTCTTTCTTCAGAGACTTGAAGTTCTCATCATACAGGTCTTTCACTTCCTTATTAAAGAGTCACGCCAAGATATTTTATATTATTTGTGACTATTGAGAAGGGTGTTGTTTCCCTAATTTCTTTCTCAGCCTGTTTATCTTTTGTGTAGAGAAAGACCATTGATTTGTTTGAGTTAATTTTATATCCAGCTACTTCACTGAAGCTGTTTATCAGGTTTAAGAGCTCTCTGGTAGAATTTTTACAGTCACTTATATATATTATCATATCATCTGCAAAAAGTGATATTTTGTCTTCTTCCTTTCCAATTTGTATCCACTTCATCTTCATTTGTTGTTGAATTGCTCTAGCTAAGACTTCAAGGACTATGTTGAATAGTAAGGGAAAAAGTTGGCACCCTTGTCTAGTCCCCGATTTTAGTGGGACAGCTTCCACCTTCTCACCATTTATTTTGATGTTGGCTACTGGTTTGTTGTAGATTGCTCTTATCATGTTTAGGTATAGGCCTTGAATTCATGATCTTTCCAAGACTTTTATCAAGAATGGGTGTTGGATTTTGTCAAATGCTTTCTCCACATCTAACGAGATGATCATGTGGTTTTTGTCTTTGAATTTGTTTATATACTGGATTACGTTGATGGATTTTCATATATTAAACCATCCCTGCATCCCTGGAATGAAACCTACTTGGTCAGGATGGATGTTTATTTTGATGTGTTCTTGGAATTGGTTAGCGAGAATTTTATTGAGTATTTTTGCATCGATATTCATAAGGGAAAATGGTCTTAGGTTCTCTATCTTTGTTATGTCTTTCTGTGGTTTACGAATCAGAGTAATTGAGGCTTCATAGAATGAATTGGTAGAGTACCTTCTGCTTCTATTTTCTGGAATAGTTTGTGAAGAACTGGAATTAGATCTTCTTTGAAGGTCTGATAGAACGCTGCACTAAACCCATCTGGTCCTGGGCTTTCTTTAGTTGGGAGACTATTAATGATTGCTTCTATTTCTTTAGGGGATATAGGAGTGTTTAGATCATTAACCTGATCCTGATTTAACTTCGGTACCTGGTATCTGTCTAGAAATTTGTCCAATTCATCCACGTTCTCCAGTTTTGTTGAGTATAGCCTTTTGTAGAAGGATCTGATGGTGTTTTCGATTTCTTCAGGATCTGTTGTTATGTCTCCCTTTTCATTTCTGATTTTCTTAATTAGGATGCTGTCCCTGTGCCCTCTAGTGAGTCTGGTTAAGGGTTTTTCTATCTTGTTGATTTTCTCAAAGAACCAGCTCCTAGTTTGGATGATTCTTTGAATAGTTCTTCTTGTTTCCACTTGGCTGATTTTGCCCCTGAGTTTTATTATTTCCTGCCCTCTACTCCTCTTTGTGAATTTTCACCCTTTTGTTCTAGAGCTTTCAGTGTGTTGTCTAGCTGCTAATGTGTGCTCTCTCTAGTTTCTTTTTTGAGGCACTCAGAGCTATGAGTTTTCCTCTAAGAAATGCTTTCGTTGTGTCCCATAATTTTGGGTATGTTGTGGCTTCATTTTCATTAAACTCTAAAAAGTCTTTAATTTCTTTCTTTATTCCTTCCTTGACCAAGGTATCATTGAGAAGAGTGTTGTTCAGTTTCCACATGAATCTTGGACTTCTATTATTTATGTTCTTATTGAAGATCAGCCTTAGTCCATGGTGATCTGGTAAAATGCATGGGTCAATTTCAATATTTTTGTATCGGTTGATGCCTGTTTTGTGACCAATTATATGGTCAATTTTGGAGAAGGTACCATGATGTGCTGAGAAGAAGGTATATCCTTTTCTTTTAGGATAAAATTTTCTGTAGATATCTGTTAAATCCATTTGTTTCATAACTTCTGTTAGTTTCATTGTGTCCCTGTTTAGTTTCTGCTTCCACTATCTGTCCATTGATGAAAATGGTGTGTTGAAGTCTCCCACTATTATTGTGTGAGGTGCAATGTGTGCTTTGAGCTTTACTAAACTTTCTTTATTGAATGTGGCTGCCCTTGCATTTGGAGCATAGATATTCAGAATTGAGAGTTCCTCTTGGAGGATTTTACCTTTGATGATTATGAAGTGCCCCTTCTTGTTTTTTTCAATAACTTTGGGTTGGAAGTCAATTTTATTTGATATTAGAATGGCTACTCCAGCTTGTTTCTTCAGACCATTTGCTTGCAAAATTGTTTTCCAGTCTTTCACTCTGAGGTAGTGTTTCTTTTTCCCTGAGATGGGATTCCTGTAAGCAGCAAAATGTGGGGTCCTGTTTGTGTAGCCAGTTTGTTAGTCTATGTCTTTTTTGGGGGGGAATTGAGTCCATTGATATTACGAGATATTAAGGAAAAGTAATTGTGGCTTCCTATTATTTTTGTTGTTAGAGTTGGCCATTCTCTTCTTGTGGCTGTCTTCTTTAAGGTTTGTTGAATGATTACTTTCTTGCTTTTTGTAGGGCATTGTTTCTGTTTTGTATTTATTTTTTTTCTGTTATTATCCTCCGAAGGGCTGGATTCATGGAAAGATAATGTGTGAATTTGGTTTTGTCATGGAATACTTTGGTTTCTCCTTCTATGTTAATTGAAAGTTTGGCTGGGTATAGTAGCCTGGGCTGGCATTTGTGTTCTCTTAGTGTTTGTATAACATCTGTCCAGGATCTTCTGGCTTTCACATTCTTTGCTGAAAAGTCTGGTGTAATTTTGATAGGCCTGCATTTATATGTTACTTGAAATTTTGCCCTTACTGCTTTTAATATTCTATCTTTATTTAATGCATTTGTTGTTCTGATTATTATGTGTCAGGAGGAATTTTTTTTCTGGTCCAGTCTATTTGGAGTTCTGTAGGCTTCTTATATGTTCATGGGCATTTCTTTCTTTAGGTTTGGGAAGTTTTCTTCTATAATTTTGTTGAAGATATTTGCTGGCCCTTTAAGTTGAAAATCTTCATTCACATCTTCTCCTATTATCTATAGGTTTGGTCTTCTCATTGTGTCCTGGATTTCCTGGATGTTTTGAGTTAGGATCTTTCTGCATTTTGCATTTTCTTTGATATTTATGCCAATGTTCTCTATGGAATCTACTGCACCTGAGATTCTCTCTTCCATCTCTTGTATTCTGTTGCTAATGCTCGCATCTATGGTTCCAGATTTCTTTCCTAGGGTTTCTATCTCCAACGTTGCCTCACTTTGAGTTTTCTTTAATGTGTCTACTTCCCTTTTTAGGTCTAGTATGTATGGTTTTGTTCGTTTCCCACACCTGTTTGGATGTGTTTTCCTGTTTTTCTTTAAGGACTTCTACCTGTTTGTTTGTGTTTTCCTGTTTTTCTTTAAGGACTTCTACCTGTTTGTTTGTGTTTTCCTGTTTTTCTTTAAGGACTTGTAACTCTTTAGCAGTGTTCTCCTGTCTTTCTTTAAGTGAGTTATTAACGTCTTTCTTGATGTCCTCTGCCATCATCATGAGATATGCTTTTATTTTTTTATGTTTTCATTTTTATTTAATTTCACTTTTTAAAAATATTTTATTACATATTTTCCTCAATTACATTTCCAATGCTATCCCAAAAGTCCCCCATACCCTCACCCCATCTTCCCTACCCACCCATTCCCATTTTTTTGGCCCTGGCGTCCCCCTGTAGTGGGGCATATACAGTTTGCATGTCCAATGGGCCTCTCTTTCCAGTGATGGCCGACTAGGCCATCTTTTGATACATATGCAGCTAGAGTCAAGAGCTCCGGGGTACTGGTTAGTTCATAATGTTGTTCCACCTATAGGGTTGCAGTTCCCTTTAGCTCCTTGTGTACTTTCTCTAGCTCCTCCATTGGGAGCCCTGTGGTCCATCCATTAGCTGACTGTGAGCATCCACTTATGTGTTTGCTAGGCCCCGGCATAGTCTCACAAGAGACAGCTACATCTGGGTCCTTTCGATAAAATCTTGCTAGTGTATGCAATGGTGTCAGCGTTTGGAAACTGATTATGGGGTGGATCCCTGGATATGGCAGTCTCTAAATGGTCCATCCTTTCGTCTCAGCTCCAAACTTTGTCTTTGTATCTCCTTCCATGGGTATTTGAGATATGCTTTTAAATATGGGTTTAGCTTTTTGGGAGTGTTGGGGTGCCCAGGACTGGCTGAGGTGGGAGTGCTGGGTTCTGATGATAGTGAGTAGTCTTGGTTTCTGTTAGTAAGATTCTTACATTTGCCTTTCACCATCTGGTAATCTCTGGAATTAGTTGTTATAGTTGTCTCTGGTTAGAGCTTGTTCCACTCGTGATTCTGTTAGCCTCTATCAGCAGATCTGGTAGACTGGATCTCTCCTGAGTTTCAGTGGTCAGAGTACTCTCTGCAGTCAAGCTCTCCTCTTACAGGGAAGGTGCACAGATATCTGGCCTTCAGACCTGCCTCCTGGCAGAAGATAAAGGCCCAAAAACAGGGTCTGTCCCAGAAGCTGTGTCTCTTCTGCCTGTCCTAGAAGCTGTTAGCTTCTGTAGTCCCCACTCTCACCTGTGCAAACTGGTCTCAGAAGGTTCCGGGAACCAAGATGGCTCCCCCAGGTGCTCTGGCAAAGCCCTCCCGGGTGGGGCAGACACCTCTCCTCTGGCAGGGAAGTTGGCCGGATATCTGGAGCCCTAAACAGGGTCTGCCTCAGAAGCTCTGTGGCTTCCACCTGTCCCAGAAGCTGTTAGCTTCTGTAGTCCACACTCTCACCTGTGCAGACTAGTCTTACACAATTTTTTTTTAATCAAATAAAAGAGAAACTAATTTGCCCCAGAATAAATGGTTTGTAAAATTAGGTATATAAAGACCTAATTTATTATTTAAATAAATTAATTAATATAAAGTATAATTTTCACAAAACTGTTTTTTCTAAATCTTTTGTCTAATTAATTCATACACACATGTATATATGGTTGCATGTTTGTATGAATATAGTGGGTGTATGCATTTGAACATGGAAATGTCAACAGAGGGCAGAAAAAGGCATTGGATCTTCTAAAGTTGGAGTTTCTGCTGTTTGTAAGTCATCGTGTTGGTGTGGGTAACTGAAATCAGATCCTCCGCAAGAGCAGCAATTTCCTGAACTGTCTTTCCCATGCCCCTTTAGATATACTGAAAATGGACTTAGAATTTAGCTAACGTGCATTCCTAGATGAACTCTACTAATAAACTCCTAAGCAAATTTATATTTTAGAGCTTTAGACTAGGATAAGATATGATAAAGAACATAAACACTTTGACATAGTGCCAGTCATTTCCAGGAATTACAAGAATCTTACTAAAAGATTGCTCCATGATCACACTAAGAGCTCTATTAGATTCCTCTGGAGCCTATGCTCTATGCAATGACTTAGTAATATAATGCTCTCCTCCAGTCTACTGTGAATTCCTTGAGGGCAGACTCAATTCTTGACCTAATTTTTCCTAATTTTACCCCAGTGCATTCCAGACATATAGGTAGACATCAAGAAGTCAGCCATGCAATTACACTAATTATAGATTATATATGGAAGTAATCTTATGTACGCAATACACAATTCTCCTTGTCTTCTGTGTTGTTTACTCTTGTAAGCCTCTAACTGACCACAACATTTTCTTATATTTCCTCTGTGGTTTCATAGTACCAAAGGTATTTATAAGTTTTACTCATTAGAAATCTCCAACAAAGGTTACCTGGACTGCTTCAGGCTACTCTTAATGGTTTTTCTTCTGCTGTAGATTCCTAATGGATATACTCCCCAGCAGTCATTTCTGAAGCTGAATCAAATTAACTCATTTCCCTCATGCCTGTTCACAACCTCAATCTCCTCCACCCCAGAATCCTTGCTACTTGTTTAATTCAGTCTGACACCAAAACTTTCATGCTCCTCTTTTCCCTGCCATCAACTCCCTTCCCCTAATGGAACTACTCAAAAATTTCTCGCCCTATATTTTAGGGTTGCATTTAAAGTATTGTAAATTAAGAGTTGCCTCATCACCACATAAAATAGCAAAATACTTGATCAGTAGTTGTCCCATTTCTTTTATTGTTGTCTTCATGGCACTAACCATCTATCAGCTTCTGCTGCATTACAATTACACTATTACACTGTTAATAGCTTCTGTTATTCCTTTTCATCCTTTGTAATGCAAGTGGATAAGGGCAGAAACTGCTGTTTAATGGTTCTATTCTAGACATCCAGCAGAATTCAGATTAGTATACTACCCGATGTACCTTCCTTCTATAAATAAGCTCATTCGAGAGGGAAGTGACTTCTCCATTGTTTAACAGATTATTGCTTCTACTTGAAGTTTATAATTTAACAACAAATATCTAGGGTCATCAAGACATTCACTTAACATAGAGTATATATTAGGATTGTAATGTCTCTTCCTTTCTATTGGTAATTTAGTCAGCTTTCTGTTCCTACAACAAGTACCTGAGATAATCACCCAAAAAGAGAAAAAAAGAAAAAAAAAACGTTTTGACTCCCATATTTAGAAATGTAAGTCCATTGTCAATTGGCTCTGTTACTTTGGGGCCTATGGAGAAAGGCATCCTTATAGTGGAGTGGAGTGGAGTGGAGTGGAGTGGAGTGGAGTGGAGAAAGCCCATTCCCCACATGGCTGTGGATGAAAGAGAGTACGAGGGAAAAAACCAGAATAATAAATATATTCTTCTTTAAATGTCTACCACAATATTCTACTAGGTGCCACAGTCCAAAAATTCTGAAAACTCAAAGGCAAGACTATTCAACCACCTTTGGGTAGCATCTCATATCTGAGCAGTGATGTTCAGTTAAAAGCAATGAACTACAGCCTCAGTTCATTGGGATTTATTGTCATTTGGGGAAAAATGGTTGAGTCTGGTTGGTTTTTTATTGTCAAAATCATAAGAGACTGTTTCTTAAAATTGTCCAATTCTTAAAATATTGTTAACAAATGCTTTGATACAATGACAGTGTGATATACCCACTTGAACCAAACTTCTAACCTTATAGTCATTGAATCTTGGCTAAGCTACACTTTTCTGTAGCCCTAAAATTTTCTCCAGGCAGTTCTGAAGCAAACAAGATTTACATGTTGACACTGAAGTTGGTTGGCAGTTTTCTTAACTCTCTTTGCATATACAGAGTCTCTTTCTTTCTATTTCTCATCTTAGTAATTAGATTCTTTTGTGTCTGTTCAACTTTATTAATATTAATATTGATCATATATTTTTATCACTCCCATATGCCCATTGGTGGTTATAGCCACAGCCATAACTACATGTTTGTTTTTTTGTATTTGCAAGAAGCTTTCATAGATGATATTATAAATTCCCATAAGAAAGGACAAGAATTCTAGTCATATCTTTTGTGTTATTTGCAGGATTTGGTGATCAATTTAAATGTATTTTAAATTATAATGTATTTTAAGTTATAATGTACATGGTTTTAAAATACTAATATACAGGGTAGAAAAAAAGCTCAGAGTCATCTTCCTTACAGAAAACTCAGGTTCCATTCCCAGCACTCAAATGGTGCCTCAGGACCAATTCAATTCCAGTTTCAGAAAATCTGATGCCTTCTTGTGGCCAGGTACACACATGATGCATTTACATATGTGCAGGGAAAATATTCATATACATTCATAAAATATAAAGGTTTAAAAATATCTTGGTTTGATATTTTTAAATTAGCTGGTAGACTATCTGTATAAACTGTATATTTATACATATGATTAAATGAAACTCATGTGCCTCATGAATTGATAACACTTATTATACTGAACATCAGAATGTTAAGAGAAGCTGTGATCTCTCCACCTTTCTTACCTATTTAATATTGTACAAATCTGATCCCTTCACTGGCATTTGTTAAAACAGCAAAAGAGTAATCATGCAGTACGTCATTATCAGTTCGTGAATGGAAAAAGATTTGTTTTTAATACATTGTAGTTATCAGAGTCAGAGTGATCTGCTATGATTTTGATAAGTTTTCCCGAATGTTCATATATCAAAGGCAAATGGACAAAATGTCAAGAGTATTTTCCAGGTGTTAAAGTATATCTCTAGTCTACACTAAAAGGTGTCCCTACTGCAAATTGGAAACTCTGGTGGTATTGTTCATGTACTTGTCAAGAATGTGTTCTTTAGACCCCACAAGAATTGCCTATAATACTGAACTTACAGCAGGGAAATCTTAAGGGTGGGGACACTTGGAGATGTTGAACACTTTAAAAGGTAGGGCTATATGGGAGTACTGGGAGTGTGGCTTTGAAAAGAGTCGGTGTTCTCAGTCTCTTCCATTTTTGTATTGTGGCAAGCAAATTAGTAATTTTCTTACTAACTGATAAGGAATCTGTTCATTGTAGGTAACATCATCCCTGTGCTGGTTGTCCTGGATGTTACAAGAAAACAGGCTGAGCAAGCCATGAAGAGCAAGCCAGTAAGGAGCACTCCTCTTGTGTCACTTCCTGCCTGCCTGGAGTTCCTGCTTTGTCTTCCCTTGATTGCTCATGATTCAGGATATGTAAGCCAAATCTATTATTCTTTTCTCTCAAGTTGCTTTTGGTCGTGGTGTTTCATCACAACAATACTATCATAGCAAAGACAGCATCCATATTTGGCACTGAGTTTGAACACTCATTGGAAGATTGTGGAAAACACTTTGGGGCTGTGAAACTAAACCTAAGTAAGGTCATTTCAAAGAAATAAAATATCCAGGCTGTGACATGAATATTGCTTCATACTTTTAAACAACTTTATAGTGAGATTCATATTCATACACAAACACACACACACACACACACACACACACACACACACACACACATACACACATACCCAAGAGGGTGGAGCTCTCCTGGATATTCCCCCATACTGGCACATCAACTCTGCAAGATTAGATGCATTTTCTACTGAGGCCAGACAAGGCAGCCCTTTGCTACATATATGCCAGGTTCTCAGTGCAGCCCATGTATGCACTTTAAGTGGTTCATCAGACTGTAAGCTCCCATGTGTGGGGAGAGACAGGAGAGAGGCTCAGAGGACCAGGAGAATGAGTGGGTTCTTAAATGGCAAGCAAAGATTCTTGAGTCTTTAACATGGATTTGTCAAAGCTTTAAAGCTCTTTTGAGGTAAGACATAATTGGTTTTGAAGGGCTTAACGAAAACCTTAGAAGCAATAAAGGCCTAGTTAACCTCCCTCTAGGAGAAATGATGGATAATAGGTCAAATTTGTAGCTACAGATGGGTTTCTCAACATATCCAATCAATATGCCCTCAAAGGTTGTGTTCATGTCTAAAGAAAGCTGACTACTTTCAAAGGTCAACATTGTCAAAGTGACATTTTGAAGGCTTGGAGTTTCAGAAGGAGATCATCATCTAAATTTTCTGAGAGCCTTCCCATTTTACTAGAGAAACCCACAGGAGCAACTGAGTCAAGATTCTCCTTTCTTTGGCAGACTTTATACTAGCCAGCTCCTCTTGTTGACCTGTTCTACTCTAGATATGGCAGTCACTAAGATTCCCACCTTGACTTATCAATTTGTATAATTCAGAATCAGCTGGATGTTTGATTCACAGTTCTTTAGCTATTTGTTTCATGCTCTACTCAGGATTACATGATGAAGATGATTAAAATTCCAGTGTATGTTAAGGAAGCACTTAACAAATGTATGTACCTCTCACACATAAAAGAATTTTGTAACTCACTTTATGCCTTCAATACTTTAGCATTTACACATACAGGTATCTATCTATCTATCTATCTATCTATCTATCTATCTATCTATCTATCTACCTACCTACCTACCTACCTACCTACCTACCTCAGGGTGTAGTTAGAATACTAAATCCTGGTAACTTTTCCACTGTCATAAACATTGACATGCTTGTCATTTTCCATCCTTTGTGCTTTTAAAAATTTGACCATTTCAAAATACATCTACTCTTCAGCTTATTTTATTTCAGAGGTTGATGTCAGCTCTTAGCACATTAATAACACACCCATTTCTGTTGCTTCAGTTTTTGTAAAAAACTGTACAATGACTACAGAAAACAGTGTTTCATTTGCTGTTAGTGATTCAGGAGAAATTATGTCTGTCTTCACAGTCATAGTCATCCATTTCAAATGTTTGAAAAAGGTTTGTCTTATCTGTTTCATTCTTGCATGGAGAAAGTATCTTAGCTTTCCTTCTAATAACTTAGCAGCTTCATGGAAAATGAAGTGATTCATTTAATTCTCTGATGTTATAAGCAAGTCTAAGAGGAAAATATGATAGTTCAGAGGGTAATGCTTATTGCCCAAGCATGAGGACTTGAGTTTGTATCCACAGCATCCTTGTAAAAGCCAATGTGGGCATGTAATGTATGGCTAGCTAAGCATTGATAGGAGGGTCGGGGGGGCCTCTCTGGACAGTCAGTCCAGCTGATCGATGAGCTTTGGACTCAGTAAGAGCTACTCTCTCAAAAAATAAGTTGGAATGGGAGACAGAAATTTTCAACTAACTTCTTGTGTTTGTGTCCATAGGCCATGTGCATTACCAAAAGCACATGCACAAAAAAATATGTTTCTCTCTGCCTCTCTGTCTCTCTGTATGTCTCTGTCTGTCTCTCTATCTCTGTGTGTCCCTCTCTGTCTCTCTGTCTCTGTCTCTCTGTTTCTCTCTCTCTCTCTCTCCTCTTTCTCACCCTCTCTCACTCCTTCCCTCCATTGTTAGTGTTACCATACAGCTCATTTTTCCATATTCAGTATGACTGTATCCTCTGTATCATGCCTTAGTTTGATTATTCTAATAGAATGATTTAAAAAAAAAGAGTTTTGTTAAAGGATACCACAATTAAATTTGACCTCCATCTGTTTCTCTAGTTTCCTCTATATTCTTGTTTAATAGCCTTTGAAACACACATGCTCTGAACAGATTTCTAATATTGAAGTGGTTAAATCAGACAGATGACCAGAAATAACCTAGTTCATTTTGAGCTGAAACATAATGAAGAGGTTTTAAGGGACAGAAAGAAGGACTTTGCTGATAAAACAGAATGCTCTGGGACTTTGAGAAACTGATGACCAGTGACAGCCAGCTCTTGTTCTCCATGGTAAGGAAATATAGGATGCTTCTCCTGCCAACCATTCAGGGCATACCCCAGAGAGCTGGTGTAACCCATGCTGAGACTGGAACATTTCTTGGACCTCCAGGCTAATTGCTGATGAGGTCAGTGAGGCAGTTAAGAGTGAAGAGTGAAGTTAAGAGTGGGTACCAAGACAGTGAGCTAGCCTTCTTTAAACTACAAAGAACTGTATCCTTTGTGTTTTTATTATGTTCTGTTTTTCTTTTTCTTTCTTTTTTCTTTTTTTTGCTTTTTTTTTTCTTTTTTGCAATGAGCCTATATCAAGTTAAAAATACAACTACATGTCTAACAGGAAAATTATGTTCTGAATTGTGTATCTTTTTAAAAGAAGGTACAAAATTATTGTACCTAGAACAAAATGTAAGTTGTTGTTTTTCTTCCATCACTGGGGACAACATGGATGTCTCTCACATTTGGAAGTAAAGAATCAGACTGCAAGAAGCCTCTGCCTGTGCTTTAAGCTTCTTTGTACCTGGTGCCAGCTTTTAAAAAGACTGAAGATGAGAATTACAATTTAACACTCTTGGATACAAAGCTAAGTTTAAAACCCTTGCATGAATCATAACTGTTTTCCTCTACAAAAACAAAAAAATATGAAGGGGTTTGGAAGGTGGCCAAACATGTAAAGTGCCTTCTGGACAAACAGGAAGGCCTGAATCTGGACCTTAATCACCCATGTAAAATGTTTGGCATGGTAACATACCTTGTATCCCTGTGCTGGGGAACAGGGAAAAAGGGTCCCTGGATTTGTCAGCCCAACTGGATAGTCTAACTGTTCAATGAGAGACCCTGTTTCAAAAATTAAGGAGGAAAGCAACTATAGCAGCCATAAAATCTTGCCCTCTGGCATCTTCATTTACCTTGGAGTGCCTGGACACTGATAGATGTTCACACACAAATGCCATATAAAAAATCCTTAAGCTTTTCCCCTTAGAATAGGGAACAAAATAACTATGAAAGGACATGGTTATTACAGAGACAAAGTTTGGAGCTAAGATGAAAGGATGGACTATCCAGAGACTACCCCAACCGGGAATCCATCCCATAATCAGCCACCAAACCCAGACACTATTGCATATGTCAGCAAGATTTTGCTGAAGGGACCCTGGTATAACTGTCTCCTATAAGGCTGTGCCAGTGCCTGGCAAATACAGAAGTGGATGCTCACAGTCATCTATAAGATGGAACACAGGGCCCCCAATGGAGAAGCTAGAGAAAATACCCAAGGAGCTGAAGGGGTCTGCAATCCTATAGGTGGAACAACAATATGAACTAACCAGTCTCCCCAGAGCTCGAGTCTCTAGCTGCATATGTAGCAGAAGATGGCCTAGTCGGCCATCACTGGGAAGAGAGGCCCCTTGGTATTCCAAATTTTATATGCCCCAGTACAGGGGAATGCCAGAGCCAAGAAGTGGTAGTGGGTCGGTAGGGGAGCAGGGTGGGGGAAAGGTATAGGGAACTTTCGTGATAGCATTTGAAATTTGAAATGTATATAAAGAAAATATCTAATAAAAAAGTCAAAAAAGGAAAGAAAACATGTAATACTTTATATAGAGCACAGAAAAGCTCTTTGATTTGGCTGTGAGTGTGAAAGGTTATTCATGATGGATATATAAAAGAATCATTAGAGACTTCAGGGAACAATTTATGTCCAGTTTTAAAATTTCCATTTTTAAGTCAAAAATTTATGTGAACGTTCTATTCCACATTCAATACAATGAGTCACACCAAAACTTCAATAAACACTAGTTAAAAGTTGAACATTAAAAATAACTTGGCTAGAGTAATGATGCAAATATTAGTTTTGACAGAGCATTTCATTGGATTATATCAACATTAAAACTGCATCTCTCATCTTCATGGGAATAAGAGATACTTTGTCCTGGAGATATCTGAGTAACCATGGTCTGGTAACATGGATGTAAGTCACCCCAAATTCCATGTTCCAACAGGAAAAAGGTTTCATAGGACTTTTATAGCTTTAAAGAACAAAGAAGGGCAGAAATCAAGACAATGTGAACACTGTGGAGGGGCAGTTGCAGGGACGTGGGAGATGGTGTTTTAAGGGCCCAAGGCACTAGCTGATGACATTTTTAGATCTTGGATTGATGGAAGCTGGTTTTCTGCTAAGTTGGTAGCTTCTAAGAGGTCTTTATTTGTTATCATTAGTTGTTTGTTCAAGTACAGATCAGGGCAAAGAATAACTTTGTTCCAGGAGTATTTTCAAAAGATTTTATTCACAATTACAAACAATGGTCTTGCAAAATTTGGAATTCTGCACACAGAAATGCTCTTTGATTTGGTTGCAGCACACATGTAATTTTAAGTCAATGAAGCCAAGACACAATGTTCTACTAATCCAAGTAGAAATTTCAGTTGTCAAAATACAAATGCTTTTATGAGCACACAGTCAGAAATATTGATAATGAACAGAGAAATCATGTTTTCAAGGCAGCAGACAGCAAAGCTTTTCAGCATACACTTCCATTAATAATATTTCAGAAATATTTTAGCTTAAAAAACATGCTTTTGTAAGTCAAAGTGAATAATTTTGCAATTCCATTGAACTTCTTCACAAATGAACTTTTAAAAAATTATTTGAAAAATTTTCTCAGTCTTCCAAAACCCTTAATCAAGACTTTCATGAGCACAGAAACTGAAAAAAAGTAACGTAAGAATATAATAAAATTTTCAGCTATTGAAGGTTTTATCAATTTGCAATTAGTAAGTAAAATGCTTGCAAACAAAAATATACCAACATGTTTTCCTCCAAAAGCAAAACAATGGTACAGCTCAAACCATGTGGCTCCAAATTTGCACACATTATAATTTTGAATGTTTAGCTTATTTTTGAAGTATTACAACTTTTAAGAAAATTTTAAGGGAACTCTGTTTTACAAATTAAAATTTTATTCAATAGCAGAGTAGAAATAAATTTCTGAGATATATACTGTTGTATCACCTAAATTTCATTATTCTTAATTACATGAAATTGGTGAGCACACAAAATTTAACAAGTTATTAATTCCTATGAAATTTTACATACTGAAATAGTTTTCAGGAAGTCACACTAAACCACAACAAACAAGCAAAAACAAAAATTTGCTAGTATTGTGATACAATTTTAGTTTTGAGCTTAAATATTTACTGATTCTGATAAAAATATATAGTATAAAATATATCCACCACAATTTTCTCTAAATTTAACAGATAATTCAGGAACTTATATGATTTCCTAGATTTAAAGTATTATAATAATTAAAATGCAAGTGGCCATGCATAAACATATGCATAAACACATGCACACAGAAGCAACACTAAGTGGACTTAGTAGCTTGTGTGTACATGTATGTATTTGTGTGCGCATGCATTTGTGTATGGGCATTTGTGTGTGTGCATGCATTTGTCTGTGTATGTGTGTGTGTGTGTGTGTGTGTGTGTGTGTGTGTGGTCTTTGTAAGTGTAACAGTGATAAGGAAGAGGTGTGTGGAGTTGGGCATTGACAGGTTGAAATAAGGAGTGGTTGAAATTATGTAAATATAGTACTGAAGTATAAAATTCTCAAAACAATTACAAGTAAAAGAAATATTAATACTTCATAATTTGTGTTTGAATTGTACCTTCTGCACTCTTGTCAGCTCATATGGAATAGTCATGTCCTATTTCTTGATTTCTAAAACTGGAAAAACAATTCCAAAGTAACTGTGGTTAGTGAGACGTCCTCAGGAATTTAGGAGTATCTCCCTCTGTATAGTTTTTCATCTACCACAAATTGAATAATTGAATGGTTTTGGTAATATAGATTCAGTATAATTAGTTATAGCAAAATATGATGAGTTATTTTTACATTATTTTAAGCATTACTTCACAAATAAGAACAAAACATGGTAAGATTTTTTTTTTGTAACCCTGCTGTATTAACCAAAGATAAAGTTAAATTTTTCATTCTTTAGAAGGCTCTCAGGGGTGATTTAATCCAGATGAGAGTTTTAGTTTACAAGATACAATAAATACATGCATATATCTGCCAGCACATCATTGCTTAAGGCTAAGTTCAAAATTCTGTGAAATAAAAGATCACCATGCATGTGCTTTTCCATGATTCTCAGGAAGCCATTAGAAGTATGCATTATCTTGTAAATTGTGTGTATGTTCCTTACAATTCTTATGCATTTAAGGCCACAGAATCACAGATGCCCATTCACAGCAGACCTGTGTTACCAACACTGAGGGAAAGAAAAAAATCTTCCTATTCTGCTGTTTTTAAGTAGTCTGTTCCTGACCTTTTTCTTTGCTTATATTTCTTTTCATGTTTCCATAATAAAAGCAGTCTGACCTCCCAGTTCACTTTTTTTTTTCTTCCCAAGTTATAGAGCCATTGTCTCATTCCAAGAATTACAACTTGTACACCTTTTCCTGCTGAAGACTCTACATTTCTGGAGCCTATTGGCTATAGCTTAATAATACCATTATGTAGAAATGCTAAGATACTCTGGAAGGAGCTATGAAGCTGTGTGTTACTTTCAGACAGAATAGTCAATTGGCAATAGATGCTGTTCTCCATGGAGCCATTGAGTTCTCTGTGGCTACTCTTCTGGAATTTATTTTTATTCTAATGACAGGTGGCATTTACTCTTAGCCACAAACTCTTGGCTACTTGCATTGCTACCATGGGGCTATGTCCAGGGATGCTAATGATTAGATCTTTTGACTATAGACTTTCCTCTAAATTACATAGCCAGATATGTCATGGTGATTTAATCTGATATGACACAGAGGGTTGTATACACTTTTTCTTTTAAAAAATCCATAGCAGGCAACTTTTGTATCTTCTTTTATAGATAGGTCCAACATTTCTCACAGTAAAGTTGAGGAATGATAGTTATTTCAGTTGGATCATCAGGGATTAATATCTTGATTACCTCTGTTGATTATGTTCACATACAAAAAGCTTATATTGTATCATTCTATTGACACAGTATTTCCATTTTGATCACAATGTATGTGAGACATAAGTATAAAGGCATATTTTAAAATATATGTATGTATTGTGCACATGTGTGTTGTACATGTATGTGTTGTGAGTGTTATGACCACAGATGCCAGAAGAATGCAAAAGATTTTTTATTTATTTATTTATATTAGATATTTTCTTTATTTACATTTCAAATGTTATCCCCTTTCCTAGTTTCCCCTCTGAAAATCCCTTATCTTCTCCCCTCCCCCACTCCCCATGCTCCCCAACCCACCTACACCTGCTTCCTGGCCCTGGCATTCCCCTATACTAGGGCATAGAACCTTCACAGGACCAAGGACCTATCGATGACCAAATAGGTCAACCTCTGCTACACATGCAGCTAAAGTCATGAGTTCCACCATGTGTTTTCTTTGGTTGGTGGTTAGTCCCAGGGAGCTCTGGAGGTATTGGTTGGTTCATATTGTTGTTCCTCCTATGGGGCTGCAAACCCCTTCAGCTCCTTGAGTCCCTTCTCTAGCTCCTTCATTGGGAACCCTGTGCTCTGTCTAATGGACGGCTGTGGGCATCCACTTCTATATTTGTCAGGCACTGGCAGAGTCTCTCAGGAGACAGCTATATCAGGGTCCTGTTCAGATCTTTCAGAGATGAACTCACAGACAGTTAGGAGTGTCCCTTATTGGTGCCAGAAGTGAAACTCATCCATAGAACAATATGTGCTCTTTAAACATTGAGTCATCTCTCTGGCACCTGATTTAGAATTTAGAAATGGAAGTGTTAATGGTCATGCTATCAGAATACCATACATTATTAAAAATTATTATTAAGTCCATGGTAGTGGGAACAGAACTGACTTTTATTACTTATTATTGAGATTTGTTTCTAGCATCACGATGTTTCACCATTTCCTTTCTCTTGGTTACTGATTGTAATTCCTTTCAGATAGCAAAAATAGCAGTTGTAGCTGTTGCATGAGTAACATGGGCAGTGTCTTCTTAAATATGTATATCATATTTCTCAACGAGCCTTGTGGCACCCTTGATCTGATGGGTTTCAGGACTGGAGGCTGACATATTCAGTTACTAGATGTATTTTTGCAATTTTTATGCTCTACAATTCAGGTTAAAATCAATTGATGTTCCCAATTAGTTTTGTCTATAAAGTTTTTTTATACTCACCAGACTCTCCTTTCTTGAAAATATTCAATAATGCCAACACCAACATCATCAGTCAGTTTATGTCTATAATTTTTCTCCCTTTTGCCTTTCCTTCACTTTGTGTGTTTTATAACAGAACCTCACCCTTTTCCCCCATGCAGATAGAAGTCACTGTGGAGCTCACATTGACCTCAAACTCATGACAATTCTCTTACCTCAGAATCCCAAGAGCTACGATTATATGCATGAGCTGCTGTGTCCAGTAGATTATTTTTCTAGATTTTTAAATTTTCATTAACCTTGAAATTACTTGCCACAGGTGACTCAGGGTTGCATGTCCTTTAGAGCACAACACTTCTATGGCCTTGTTGGGTGTCGTGTCTTATTGTACACTGTGTGACCTGGGCAGCTGGATTTTTCTTCTCTGCTTTGTCACATGAGCTATAATGGAAATACCCGAGCATGGTTTTTCCCTTCCTTAAGCTCAAGATGCCATTTTTCCTGGGTTTTACTAATAGAGCCTTATTAAGGAAACTCACACATGACAGAATCTAATGAGGGCAGGGAGAGTGTTACTGTCTTTATTAATGTTCGGAATCTGACTCAGACTGAGCTGCAATATACACATCCTAAATTAATGACTTCAATTTAGTAAGAATTGACCAAGGTTTGAGGTCAGTCAATAAGGTAGTCAGCAATTCATTAAAATGATGTTCATTATTAGGGCAGCTGAGCCTGTAGGCAGCAAAAAGAGAGAACTAGTGTTGATGACTTTCTACCAGGTGCCACGGCCCACTTCCATATATTTTATATGTTAAAGAAGAAGTGTAAATGGAATACAAGCAGTTTAAGCAAATTTTATTTGTAACACCTAGAAAGATAATTCAGGCTGAGTTGACAGATTATCATTTATGAAAATGAAATAACACAAACACACACATACACGCATATACACATACATACATACACACATACACACATACACACATGTTTGGATCATGATTTGGGGTAGCTAACAGGGAGGGTTCTTTAGGTTGTTTAAATTTTCATGGAAGAAAGAAAGACTGAGAGGAAGAGAGAGACAGACAGACAGACAGACAGACAGACACAGAGACATAAAGAGACACAGAAAGAGAGAGAGAGAGAGAGAGAGAGAGAGAGAGAGAGAGAGAGAGATCATGCAAACTTGTTTTCAATTTGATTGCATCTTCATGTGACCCACATTGGAATATTTGCATCTGCATTCAACAACAAATAATGACTGAATTTACTGCAGCTTCTGTCATACACAATTCTTCTGTGACTGCCAAGAGGAAGTTTCTCAGGTACTGAGGCTACAAGGTATCATCTATTAATTTTTTATTTGCCCTGATAATTCAAGCACTGACAAATAGTCCATATACAAATATAAAGCATAATGGTCCTTGATTACACATACATAGAAGATTGCATTGAGTCTTACTGAAAGATACAGGAACTGCCATATCATACAGAATAAAGTTAGAGAAGTGTGAACATTCAAGCTTTACTAATTTTAATGTCTATCTCTATATTCTTTCTCACTGTAAATGACTTATTTACAGCAAAGAATCTCCTCCAATGATGCAAAGCAGTTTATCCACATTAAAAGTCTATAGTGACTGTGAGATGAGGACAGCAAGAATAAACAGAGGTTATCTCATTTTGGGTTTCAATACACATAGCACTATTTTGTTTCTACAAAGTTTTCATGAAAGCTTTCCCAAATAACTTATCTTTGGTTTATTGAGAAATTATTTTCAAACACATCCCAATGTGCATACACAGGAAAACAAATAATCTGTGCTGATTGCAATCATTATATTTAGAAGCTTAACTATTTAATAAATGTCAGGCATCCAGGGGGACAAACCAGCAAGAGTATTGATGAGATACAGTGTAGTTGTGGATCCAAGTCCTTGGTGTGTGTCTTAGTGCTGAGATGCCAAATTTCTTGATGTTCTACCCAGGGATTCTCTTAATAGTCATTACTGTTCTAGGTGAAGTTTGAAAAAAGTTCTGGTTTTGACACCAATATTTTATACCAATAAGGATAGATTTATACAAACTGAAAAGAAATCAGACAACCAACTGGAAATAAATTATGTCTTCATAGATATCAATAAAATAAAATATTTGCCAATCACCAGAGAATGAGAATCATTTTATCATTTAACCACCAAGCAAAATATGGGCTATTTCTATTAAATCATTTAGAAGTTCCCTTTCTCATATATTTAAGCATTTAAGCATTCCCTGGTGACTCTGCCTCTTGGTGCTAACCCAGCTTAGCTCATACCCACATACCCTCTAAGCTTTCCCATCTAGACAATTTATATTTGTTTGTGTGTGTGTGTGTGTGTGTGTGTGTGTGTGTGTGTGTGTGTGTGTGTCAGCAGCTAACCCCTAAAAGGACTTTCTATGATGGATATTCAGCAGCCACATTGACCACCATGCCATTCTGGTCTCTTTCAAATTATTCTTTGTCATGTAGCAGCCTGCCAGCAGGAGTCCTTCCTCCTAACTTACCTGCAGCCTGGGGACTCCACTTCTTGGTGCAGACTTTGGTCCCTTACTTCTTTCTTGATGGCCCTCTAAATCTTTCCTCCTAGTTCATCTTCATTCCTTTCTGTCACCTGAAGATCCAGAAAAGCACTCATTACCAGGACCCCACAGCTACCAACTTGCCTAGGTACATCCTTCTGCTGTATCCAAGAAACACATCATAGCATCAAGGATAGATTTTACCTCAGTGTTAAAGGATGGAAGAGACACTCAAAGCAAATTAACCTAAGAATCAAGTTTGTATAGGCATTTTTTGTAGCTTACAAAATAGACTTAAAAACAAAACATATCAGAAGAGACTACATATTCATCAAAGGAAATTCCACCACGAGAACATTGCAATTCTTTTGTTGATATTTCTTTATTTTTATTTTTATGTATGGCTGTTTCGCATATATGCATATTTTTGTACCACATGTGTGTATAATGTTCAGGGAAACCAGAAGAGGGTGATGGATTCAGTGACTCTGGATTTTCGTATGGTCTGAGCCCCATTTGGGTGTTGGGAATTGTACCGGATTCCTCTGAAAGAGCAGCTAGTTCCCTTAAGCCTAAATCTATCTCTCTAACTTGACATTGCAATTCTTAACCTTATTCAGTAAACACAGGGGGCAACAAGGTTTATAAAAAGAACTAGAGCTTAAATCGTACATTGACTCTCATACATTGATAATGGGAATTCTACTCTCACCAGTAACAGGTTCTTCAGATAAAATCTAAGCAGAAAAATGTTGGAGACAACTGATTATAAATCAAATGTATCTAAGAGTTATTTACAGAATATTCCACCCAAGCTTAAAATAATATATTCATTTTTTAGGACCTCATTGAACCTTCTCCAAACCTGTCCATATACTGAAACACATAGAAGGTCTCAGCAGATACAAGAAAATTGCAAAAACATTTCATACACCCTATTTGATCACAATGGATTAAAATCACACGTAAACAACAACAGAAAGAAGAGAAAGCTTACAGAATCTTGAAAACTGAACAGCTCTACTTAAAGAAAAATAGGTAAAGACAGATATTAAGAAAGAAATCAAATACTTTCTAGAATTGGATAGAAATGAATACATAAAATACTGAAGCTTATGGGACAAAATGAAGGCAGTCATTAAGAGGCTAATTCATAGCACTAAGTGTCTACATTGAAGAGGAGGAGGAGAAGAGAGAAAAGAAGGAAGAGGAGGGGGAGGAAACAGAGGGGGAGGAGGAAGGGGGGGAAATATCATACTAGTAACTTAAAATCACATTTGAAAGGTATACAACAAAAGCAGAAAGCCACAAACAAAAGTATAGACAATAAGAATTAATCAAACTGAAATATTTCATTAGAAACAAAAATAATAAAATAATTAACAAAACATGCAACAAGGAGTGCACCAGGTGGGACACACGGATCTCACTTGGAAGGGGAATAGAAAATATTTCACTGGTAGACTTGGGGTGCGTGGGAATGGAAACAGGGAGACCAGGTGAGGGTGTGGGGAAATAGAATACTTGAGGAGGAGATGATTGAAATGAGTAGCCACTTCAGAGGTGAGGCAGAAACATAATACCATGGAAATGCTCAGGAGTCCCCAAGGATTGTGGGGCAGTGGGCTGTGCACAGACAGCCTGGTGGATCCAAAGGTCTGGAACCCTGGTGATTCGGTGGGTGGTTACTTCCGTTTGCATGGGACAGAAAGTGTTCAACCATGTTTCCTGGGCCCCAGCTCCTGTCGCAGTTACAGCCCCCGATGCCCCCCACAGGAGAGGTGTGTGGCTATCAGTCACACAGGAGCAGCACCAAGTCTTCCCACGTGCAAATAATGTTTCCCCAAGTTCTCAGTCCAAGTCGATGAGAGGTGCCTGTGGTTGAACCCTGAATCACCCACAAAATTGTATATAAATACTATCCAGGGAATTAAAGGTATGTAAGAACTACTCCATTGTCCGAGGTTTCTGTCCTAAGAGCTGTAACACTTGGGAAGAGGTCTGCTCTCCTGAAACACTGCCTGAAGCTCCACTATACTCACTGGCTAGTAGGCCTCTCATCAGCCCAGCCCAACAGGTCTCAATGCAGGGTGTCTCAGAGTAACCTGGTAACCTGGAAGGCACAGCAGAGACAGAGGTGGAGCCAACTGCAGCAGCAGAAGCAGTGGAAGTGGACTTCTACTCCCTTCCTGCACTAGCTTCTCTTTGCTGGAACTCTCTTGTACCAGGCTGGGCCAGAGATCTCTGTAGAAAGCCTTCTGTACACAGGCCAGCAAAGGGTGATCCTGTAAGCAAAGGCAGCTAGTCATGGGGAATACAGAGCCTGAATCAGTCATCTTCTGTAGCCAGGCAAGGCTTCTACTGAAGGAATTAGGACACCAGACCAGCCACAGAACCTTTGACATACAATTTGTTATGCCTGTGAGACATGCTTTGGTACCAACCAGTGACAGGCCCAACTTGAGACTCATACCACCAGAAGAAAACCGTGCCTGAAGTTTTCTGGAAGGTCAGGAACCAGAGTTTGGATAGCCCAGACATCTAGGATAGAGCCAAACATGATCTGAAAAACAAAACAAAATGAAACAAAAGTCAATGTAATGATTTCTAATGATAAACTCTTATACCAGAGCTTAGCATAATTCTCATTAGAGAGGCTTCATCCATCAACTTATGGAAACAGATGTGCAAAGCCACAGCCAAATATTAGGCATATCCAATGGAATAGGAGGAAAAGGAATTGTGAGAGCCAGAGAGTGAAGGACAGGAGAAGAAAAAAGCCCATAGAATCAACTAACAGGCTACTTATAGGGGCTTACAGAGACTGAACGGTCAATCAGGGAAATTGTGTGGGTCTGACCTAGTTCCTCTGTGTGTGTGTGTGTGTGTGTGTGTGTGTGTGTGTGTGTGTGTGTGTGTGTTATAGTTGTGTAGTGTGGTATTCTATTCTTGTGAGAGTTGTAAAACTGGAAGTATGGACTGTCTCTGACTCTTTTGGCTAATTTTGGGACCCTTTCACTCATAATGGCTTGCCTTAGCTAACAGTAATATGAGGGGAGGTGCCTAGTCTTACTGTACCTTGACATGACATTTTTGGTTGATATCCCTGCGAGGCCTGACCTTTTCTGAAGAGATATAGAGATGTTGATAGGGAGAGACTTGGAGGAGAGGAAGAGGGGGAATCTGTGGTGGGGACATAATATATGAGAGAAGAATAAATAAAATTAGGGGAAAAAGAAAAAAAATCAGTGAAATAAAGAATTACTTCTTAGAGAAACTCAGTAGCATTAACAAGCATTTATCCAAATTAATGAAGGGTGGAGGGAGAATATTCAAATTAACAAAATTGGGCACATAAAATCAGACAGAAATTTAGCCATATTTATATCACTTTCTGCTTTGATACCTTGAAGAATGAATCTCCCTAAACCAGAAGTTCACTATTTTTGCTGAAGTGGTTGGGGAGCAGTGTCTAGGGATGCTGTCTCCAGTATTCAATGCTGGGGGTTGTAGAAACAAAATAATGTCTGACTTTCTCTGTGGGTTCTAGAATTTCAACTTTCTGGTCTTATACTACTAGTCAAAGAATTTTGTAGCAATTTGATAAAAAGGTTCAATTTTTTTAATATGTGTACTATTTTACTGTAAAATTCTACTTACAAAAAAAATAATACCAAGGACATACATGGAAAGACGTACATAAAATCCTGCTTATTTGAGAAGGATTAAGGTTAAGAACACTGGTTATTCTTCCAAAGGACCCAAGTACAGTTCAAACTCATACGGCAACCCACAACTATCTGTCCTTCCAGTTGCAGGGGATATGGTGCCTTCTTCTGGTCTCAGTGAGCATCAGACATTCATGTGGTACAAAGACATATATGCAATCAGAGTAAGGTTATAACAGGGCATGGCTGAAAATACAGATATTATGTGAGTGGCTAGTGAAATTTTGATATCTCCCTCCGTGGATTGTGTTGTTATTAATGATTCAGTAGCATTACTGAGTGCTTCCAGTGTACTTGGTACTAGATTAACTTCCTTTATTCAAATGGTTCACTCTTGATCTTCAGAATAACTACCTCATTCCTTTATAGAGAAGGAAATTAAAACTTGCCAGGGCTAATTAACCTTCTTGAAGTTATATCAAAAGTAGAAGTTGGAAGTACATTTTGAAACAGACACATATTAGTTTCATACTACATCACTGTTAGAAATAATTATAGGAAGTATTCATTCAATTATTATGGACTGTCAGCACATCATTCTATAGCCTGCAGCAAAGGCAGATTTAAGACTAATTTTGTAGGGAGCTATATAGAAAGTATATCAGTTACATATTGAGTTTTCTAATTGCATACATTTGATTGCATACAAAAGTGTTCCTTCTGAACCACGTAGTATAGTTTATTATTGTACACTAATATTTTGTGCATACATAGAAATAAATTTATGGAACAGTACTTTGGGTATTTTGAAGGATGGTAAAATTAATAAAGTTCCATGTTTTTCTTATAGATTTATAAGACTTACTGAAAGTTGAATGGCTCCCTTTTTATTTGTTTTCAGTGTTCTCTGTAGTCAGTGGAGAACATGCAGGCACAGTAGAAAGTGTGGCACAGCTAGATGCCAGGGCATCAAAGCAAGAATCCGAAACTGAATTCCCAAAGCCTCTGGAGCTGAAACATGTCTCTTTCGATTCCTCCTAGTTCAAGATATTCATGACCAGAATCTTGATTTAATAAGTGCACAGAGTCGGATCGATTTACCAAAGACAGACTCTGAATGAGAAAGAATGCAGGTCCACAGGAATAAACATAAACTTTATATTTGGAAGAAAAAAAATATCTTCTTTAAGGAAAATAATGTGCATGTGTGTGTGTGTATTTTAATGGTGTATGTAGATGCTAATGTATGTTGTATCACTTCTACATTTAACTATAACATCTATCATCTACATTTAACTCTATATTATATATATATATATATATATATATATATATATATATATATATATATATATATTCACTTTCACACTTATAAAGCATGTGGGCATGCACATACATGTATACATATCTGCTTCTGCTATGGAATCCATATGCTTGACTCAGTTATACAAATAGTTTTGTCTTGAATTTCAGAATTAGAAGTTCATTTGATTTTATGGTAGAAGATGCTGGGACAGGTCATGACATTTCAGTAGGCACTTGGCTTTTAGTGTGTGCATCAAAAGATCTAGCTTCCCAATGCTGATAAATACTCGGAAAAGCACCGAGTCAGAAGCAAAGCTGGAACTCCCCAGATAGGAACTTTTGACAAATTACCATCCACAATTTTACCATTGGGAAACTGTAAGGCTAGAACACAGTCAAAGGCAAAGATGAGAACCACTGTGCTCAGAGGTCTTAGGAGATTATCTAGAGAGATAAGATTGCAGTTAAGTAGCATGTACAAAGAAGGGTACAACATGGAGATAAGTGGAAGTCTGTCACAATCTGAGTGCAAGAAACTCAAACGGTTTTGAATTCATTTGTTTACTTTCCTGGTGTCTTCCTTCAGGAACATTAAAATGAAGTCTGCATTTAATTTACCAGTTAGAGCAGTGGTTCTCAACCTGTGGGCCGCAACACCTTTGGAAGTCGAACAATCCTTGCACAGGGGTTGCATGTCAGATATCCTGGATATCAGATACTTACAATACTATTCATAACAGAAGCAAAATGACAGTTATGAAGTAGCAATGAAAATAATTTTATGGTTGGGGGGGATCACCCTAACCATAAAACTGTATGATAGGGTCACAACATTAGGAAGGTTTAGAATCACTGAGTTAGAAGAAAGTACACATGATCAAATTGGGTTTAAGCCCAAGAAGTAAAGTGTTTCTAGCAGATTATTTCTACTACCTCCAACTCATCATTACCCCCAACTGTCTAGCATTGCAATATTAACTCTATAAAGAAACAACACTAAAAGCAGCTTACATATATCAAGTTTCTTCCCTTAAGAAAACTAAGTGAAACAGTATTAGAAATAGGTATGGAACAGATGTATCTCGAATGAACATGGAGACTTCATCATTTTGTGTGTGTATGATTAGAGTCCAGTTACAAGAAATCCAGGGCCATATGTTGCTTATTGTAGAAGCAGCTATATGGATTACAAAATCTGTCCTATGACCAGAGTACAATTACAGCCAAATATTTTAACTGTGTCAGAAAAAAAAATCAATTATTAAGAATAGCACTGCATGTCCAGAGAAATGTCTCTGTGGGTAACATTCTTGCTATGCAAGCATAAGGACTCATTCCGGTCCCTGATTCCCACATATAAACCAGTTGTGATGGTTTGCATCTGTAATCCCAGAGTTCACTGGTCAGATTAGCAGAAATAGCAAGCTCTAGATTCAGTGAGAAGTCCTGTCACAAATTAAGGTGGAGAAGCAGCTAAAGAAGGCATCTCATTACTAATTTCTGGACCCCACATGTACCTGTAGACAGCTACATGAACACACATGTAAATATAGATTACAAGCACACACACACACACAAACACACACACACACACACACACACACAGAGAGGAGGGGAATGGAGGGAGATACAGAGGCAGAGACAGAGACAGAGACAGAGACAGAAACAGACAGAGACAGAACTCACTGGACTTAAATGATTATCAATGTAGTCATTGGGAACTTGGTAGAAAGGTGTAGAATGGGGAATTATGTTATCTCATTGTAAATATAGATAGATCATTACTAACCAAATATATGGGTGTTATTTTCATTTTTAAACTCAGCTCTTTTGGTCTGATGCTATCTGTTTGTCAATTCTATACGTTAACTCTGTTATACATTTTATATTCACATGCCATTGTTAGTGATAATAATGTTATATGATTTTGAAGTTGCACTGACAGTTTCTCTGTGAGGGTACAAGGTGCATTCTCTTAATTGTGGTAATGAAAAAAGAAAAAGACCAGGCAAGCAACAGAAAGTGAATTAGACAGCAAATTACAATCAGGTTTTAGATCTGACATTTCATATGAAAAGAAAAAGCCAAAAACAAAACTCTGTAAGTTGTTAAAGTGAGAGCAAACCCAAGAGAATGAAAATTACAAAAAAAAAAAAAATTGAAGAGAGGGAAATCAATATGCAAGTTAATTTGAAAGATTAAAACTACACAGTATCACATAGTATACAGTTTTCTTTGTCCTAAGAATGCTGAATAGTCTACAGGCATTCAGCAAGCCCTTAGATGTTCTCTCTCCTCAAACTACAAGGCAGTGCAGCACCAAACACTTCAAGTGTGTGATATTGTGTTAATAGCATGCCCATCAATATTCCCAAACTCTCTGTGAAATGCAAAATAAGGTTAATGATAGGTACTTAAAATTAAATTATGATGAAAAGAATTTGTTCTCTAATGCACTTTCAAGCCACACAGGGGATGCACAAGCTAATCCCTGTGATTTATGAGTGGCAAAGACTTCCCCATCTCTGCCCTAAATGTCTCCAAGGCTCTGGGCCAGTGGGACAATGGTAATTTGCAAACCTCCAAGAATGTGATAAAATATATACCATCATGTTTTGAAAAAAAATACTTAAGCTTTATTGAGCTATAAATACCAGTGTGAGACTTCAGTAACAAAGAAAATTATTTTTATTTACTTTCCATGCCCTGGTGGTTTCTAAAAGGTCATCTGTCTTAGCTATGCACTCTCAGGCTTTTAAAAGACTTTTTTTTTTTTGAATCTAGTTTTAGAGGTCAAATTGAACTTTAAAGTTGTGAGAAATAGTGATGTCTTTCAGCATCTCAATTTTCTTGTCATACTAGTCATTCTTAATCTCTCTAAGCAGCCTTTCTTTGTAATGTAGATTTGTTCTTAATGTGACAACATATGTTTGCTTTAATCATTTCATGCATCTTATGTTAAATTCTATATTTTTATTATTTTGCTATTATTTCTTCTACTAATGAGTTCGCACGTGCTTAGAAATCCCCATCATCTCCATTTGAGTCATTCTTTCATTATGACTAATTTTAAAAAAATGACACTGAAGTTCTAAGATACTATTCTTGAATATTTTATGTTGCAAGGGGATGGGTATAACTTGTTTTTTTTTTTTTTTTTTCTACTGAGTGATATTACCTCTTCCTGGTTCCAACCCTTTTTAAAATAGATTTATTTGTTATAATTCTTTAATCTGTAAAACTAATTATAGCATACAAACACATAGTATGTAGTAATTTATGTAAAAATCTTAGGATACTACATGACCACCAGTTTGAATAGAAAAGCCATATACTGGGCTGGAATGATGATGAGGTGCTTAAAAGCAAATAATGCTCTTTCAGAGGGCTCAAGTTCATTCCCACTATCAATGTTGGGTAATTTATAACTATCTATTATTTCAGCTTTAGGGAATCTTATACTAGATCTTCTAGGAACTGTATTCATATGTATAACCTCCTTCCATCCCAAACAGACACACACACACACACACACACACACACACACACACACTTAAAAATAAAATACAGGTTTAAAATCCAGATATTTGATTATCAATATTTGGTGTATACAAAAGAAAATCTATCTTTTTCTGCAGAAGTGGATGTGAAATACTTGAAGTTATATGGACAAAGGGAACTAGAAGATAGAATGCAGGAGTGAAAGGGGAGACTCTGATGCAGACAGTAGACACAAGGGGATATATTCCATGATGTATGATGGAACTGTGAGACTTGCACTAGGATGGATAGATAGATAGATAGATAGATAGATAGATAGATAGATAGATAGATAGATAGATGAATAGAGAGATGAATAGATGGAGGGATAAAGAGAAGGATAAAGTGATAGATGAAGGATGGATAAAAAGATAGGGGAACAGATAGATGATAGATAAATAGATAATAGACAGAGACAGACAAACAGATGTGTTTTGTTTTCTATAACTATCAAAAAATAAGTTTATGAGACTTGTAAAGAGTAAATTTTGTGAATCCAGTCTAGGAGTGATTGGTTACATTGGTCTAGGAGGGGCAATATATCATAGGCAAATTTGGTGGAGCAAAACATGCCCCTTATAGGCAGAGAACACAGAGTGCTGTTATGAGTTAGAAGTTATGCACTCCCCTTTGAGGAACATTCTCAATTACCTAAAGACTTCCCTGTATATTGGAGCTCTTAATGTTGTATCACCTTTCACTAAGCTTCCTGGTACAATTAAGACCTAAACCATACCAAATCCAACCTCACGTGCTAAACTTAGTTATTATCATTACAATTTATTTTTTGTTGTTTACTTTTTATTAGATATCTTTTTATTTACTTTTCAAATGTTTTCCCCTTTCCTGGTTCCCTCTCCGAAAACGCCCTATCCCATCCCCTCTTCCCCTGTTCTCTCCTAAGGAAAGTATTAAATCTTGAGCACTGGGTTTGAGCAATAGAGTTAAGATTGCTATGTACTGTTTGGGGGAGTGGATTTGCTCTCGTCCACCCTTTTCCAATACTTTGATCCCCATGTTTTTTTTCTCTCTTCTCCGTGACAATGCTTAGCAAGATGCACAAGGAATATCCATTTATATAATATGAAAAAAAATTCTCATCTTGATTTTGTTTTTATTTCTTTGGCTACAGAGCTTTGAGAAGATTAATTCTCTTATTCATGATTATTATTCAGTATTGTGACTTTATGCAAAATGACACATGGTGTTGTGTTGAAACTTTGTCCTGATACCTAGCAGGACTTGTGAGTATTGAATGGATCATAGAGACATCAAAATTCACCAGTATATTAATAAAACAATAGACTAGCGGTCCACTTGGAGAAAAGTGCCTAGTTAGAAGAACAGAGGGTATTCTGGGGGAAGTGTACATTTAGTCTCTAGTTGTTCTCTCTATGTTTTCTAACTGCTCTCGGCTAAATGGCTTTTATCTGCCATGCTAATCCTTCATGATATTTCTTTTCTTATACAGACAAAAGCATTGGATCTAGCTGATCATAAAGACACCATGAACAATGAGCTAAGTAAATCCTTGATTCTTTAACTTGTTTCCTTCTTGTTTTCTGCTACAGTGAAGAAAGATTAAGTCTCTGATATTTATACCTAGTAGAATTTGAAAATCAAGAGATAAGAGTGGCACATACAGAAAGTCTTCTGTGTCATTGGTGAAGGAGCAATAGCAAGATAAAATTTGCATAAAAATCATCACATCGTTAGCATTAGATGGAATGTGTTTAAAGCATCACTGTAGTACAATCCTATATATTTCCTTGGCCAAGTATCTTAACCCATCAGTGTTTGCAGGGGTATATGTTGTGTAAAATTAAAATGATAATTAAACAGCATAATTCAATGAATGTTGTGGGTTATGAAAATCTTGCATCCTTTTCTATCAAGAATAAATGAACAAGCTTACAGAAATTTAAGGAAAAGAGCAATTAGATTACATTTGACTATGTTTTTTGATACTATGTATTTGCTTCCTTCCTCTCTCTCTCTCTCTCTCTCTCTCTCTCTCTCTCTCTCTCTCTCTCTGTACATTCATGCATACATTTGTGTGGTGGTGTGTGTGTGTGTGTATGTGTGTCTGTGAGTGAGTGTGTATTCATGCTTACATATATGTCATGGTGGGGAACAGAAGAAATTTTCAGTTTTTTTTTCCTTCTGCCATGTGGGTACCAGGTTTAGAACATGGAACATCTCAAGACTTATGACGAAGGGTTTTACCATTTACCCTCTGAGACATCTTACTGACCAGACAGTGATTAATTTCAATTTAAACAATTTGTCTGAACTTAAGCAGACATTTTGGTGCTGTTGAAAATTATATGACATGATACTAAGAATTATATGACATGATTGTTGCAGAAGTTATAGCCAGTCAAACTCATCTACTCTCAGAAGCCGATTTAAAAAAAAAAAATACTAGTTTAAGGTCATTTATAAGGTATTTAAAACCAAAGAAAAGTTTAGTGATATGAATTTAAGGGAAGTTGAGACATTCTTTAGAATTACATAATTCAATATGTAAATGTATTAATCAAAACAATATAAAAATATTGAAGAGGTTCTTGCAGAGGAAGTAAGAGGTCTAAAAAGCACATGAAAACTGAAATATGCAAATAAAAGTGGTAAATGGCTGGTGATCTCCTAGAAAAATAAAAAAAGAAAATCAGAATGCTAAAAATGCTCCCAGCTAATTATGTTTAAGGAAGAAGACACATTGGAGTGAATATTTTACTTGCACCAAGCAAATGCATTGTTATTGTAGAGATAAACTTAGCAGACATTCCTTGGCTGGTGGCATTAAACATTAAAATTAAAATTAATCCTTCTATTTTAGATGTTGGTTCACCAAGCAACCTGCCTATTAATTTTTTATCTCCCATATATCTTGTCTAAGAGAGAGGATGCATTCTTGGCGAACTCAAGACTCTATCTCTTTCTCAGAAATATCATTCTCAGTGTAAGTTGATATATTGCTATCCCAACATTGATGCATTAGTGACTATAAAGAAGTTACTAAGTCTGCCCTTCAGCAAAGTTAGATCTATTTTGATGGCATGACATATGAGATTTTGTGGCCTGCCAACTCTACTGCAAAAGTTGATCTTAGCTGTAAGTACCAATAACTTCTACCCTGGTGTTTTGATCCATACGTTACCAAAGTTTATCTGCATATTTTAAAATTAACCATGTCTAGGTTTTATATCAAAATTACATGCTTACAAACTTGGTAAGGTATGCTAATTTCATATAAACACAAATGCTTAGATTAGGTCATCCTGGTGGTGTAGCCATAAGGATTTCAATGGCATTGTTCACACTATTCAGTGCTGTTTGTAAAACTAGATGTGAACAAATACTGGCAACCTGTTTGCAAACACAAATCTGCTAGACAAATATTTCTGTGAGAATGTACAGGAAGTAGAAATCTTGGCATGTGTTCAGTTAGAATAAAAACAACATATACCACTTATGAAATTCATGATCATACCACAAGTTTATGAATTGCACCATTGTTTATATTTTTGGAAACTGTTTGGAAATCAACTAAGGAAAAAATGAACGAAACACTGATTTGCAAATTTGATATTATTACAAAATAATCTTCTCAGAAATAAACTTGGGGGTACTTAAAAGCCTCGAGAGGAGAGAAACCCGCCCCCCCAAAAACAGGGATTAAAAGAAGTATTGCATGTAAATATAAGCAAGTCAGGATGGTTGGACTGAGGAGAGTGTTCATAAAGAATATGTTCAATGGAGGCCGGAGAAAGTAACAACATAGAAAAGGTACATTGGACTTTTAGAATGTTATATGTCACTTCTTGTGTGAATGATGATGATATTGCTGTAGGTATATTTCAGAAACTAGACAGACTAACAAACTTTGAAGAAAAGAAAGGAGTGATTTTTTTTGTTCCCAAAGACTCATTCAGCAGAAATAAGCAGGCACTCCATAGGAAAATTGATCACATTGGTCTGTGGTCGTCTTATCTAAGAAACAAATTAGTGCCTTGAGGTGTTGGAGAATCTTCCTTCTCTTTTATTTATAGTTAACAAGCATTGCATATGAAAACAAGTCAAAAATAATAGAATGTATTTGAAAACTCTTGTCTCATATATAGATAAAAGTTTTGTTCCCTGCTGTGGGAAATATTAATGTATCTGGCCAAGTTTCTTTTCTTTTGATGGGAATGAGGACAGAGCAGCCAAGAGTTTCCCAATCTTCTAAGACATTGAAAGCTAGAGAAATGCTTCCCAGTTTATTTTGAGATATCTTTTAACATATATGTATAAGGTGAGTCTTCTGAAGATGTTTCCAAAGAATGAGAAACCTGCTAGAAATTGTTTTGGAGATAAGAGCAATCTCTTTGTCTGGGGATCAGATTTCATAATATATATGATATAAAAAACATAAAATATACTTTGGAGGATATTTGTTCCCTTAATGTCATCTCTAACTTCTGGATTCCTCCAACATCTCTCTCTTAACTTCATTTCCTCTTTGGTTTTCCTTTCCTCATTTAAAATTTTCCGTGTTTTATAATGATAATATAATTACAGTTCTTCCTTCTCTTTCCTACCTCTCAAACCCTTTCATATACTCTTCTTTGATCTCTTTCAAGCTTATGGCCTTATTTTCATTCATTGTTATTACACGTGTATATGCACATCCATATGTATCCCTAAACATAGCCTTCTTATTTTGTATAATGTTACTTTTGTGTATGTTTTCAGACTGACCATTCGATGTTGGGTAACCACATCATATGGTCTTTCTGGGAATGACTTTCTCTTGTCTTCAGCATTTATTAGTTGCATGTAGTTCTCTTTGTGTAAGCATTGAAACCTGTGGACTATTGCTATATTCTTTGCTAAGTTCAACCTTAGATAGCATTGTAGGTGGCTCTTTATAGGTATAGCTTCTGTCATTAACAGGAGACACAATCTCACAGAAAATATCCTAAGTATCTTAATGTTGCTCGTGTTTATGGGGTCATCTCCAAGAGCATGGTAACCTATCATGAGTCACATGCCTAATGAAGACAGATTCTTTTTCCTTTACCAGTCATCCCACCCTGTAGCATCTCAGCTCAGGGTGGGAATATATTTGCCTCTTTGTGTATCCAGCTTGATCTTGTATAGATGGTGGGAATTTATAAAAGCACTTATCCAAAAGTTTTTGACCAGAGAATTCCAGAAATTCACCTCAAACAAAATAAGCTATTAGCTTTGCTCTTGGTTACCCATCAAAACTTGATGGTATGACATCATTGCTGATGGTACCACATAAGTTGGTGATGGGACTTTGGGAAATCAACCTAGTATTAACCTTTAAGTTGCCTTTGTGCCGGTATCTTTCATAGTGCTGAAACATACTATGCTGAAAGAGAAACAAAGTTATCAGCAGTCTTACCTAACTATAACATCTGCAATATACAATAATGACAATCCTTGCAAAAATGATCATTGATCCAATGGCAGCATTAATGTTATGGGATGAATCAGCCACTTTTTGGTTAAATTTATGGCCTTTTTCACAGAAGAAAACACATGAGCAATGCAGTAAATCTGACCAAGAATCCATTATCAGCGATATCATAACCTACTATTATTATTTTGTTCAGTATATATGCACCATACTCTTCTTCTACACATATAATTCCATACAGATAGTTTAGTGAAGTTCTTAGTCCTTATTAGAGAACTGTCTTTGAAGTGGGTGGCAGTTAGTGCAAAGATCTACAACTGATGAAAGTGCAAAGGACAAATGTCTATGGAATGTAAATTGTACATCTACATCATGATGCCCTCCATGAAACCCTCAGAGAATATTGCAGAAGAAAGAATGGAAATATTGTAGTAGCCAGAAGTCATGGAGGACTGAGGTGGACCTGTGCATTCAGGAAAACATTTTTTAAGGGGAAAAATTCCCCACCTACCCAACCAACCAAACAGACAAAAAAACATGTATGTGTGTGATTCTTTCATAAGTACTTAAAGAGTTCATATATGAGAGGAAAAAGTTTAGTGGTACTTATATCCTAGAATTGAGTAGCAATCTTAACACATTTTGTACTTCTTACCACATTTCCATAATTTTATTCTTGTTTCATTACTTATCCCAAAGCTTAACTTAATTAGCAGTATCTGATAATGAATCAAGCAAATTGTGATTTTTTTTTTATATCTCTGTGTGGTTCTCAGAATATGACACAGATTTGACTAAACATATTCAGCTTATCTTTACTTCTCTCCTGAATTAATATGCATATATTTTGTGTTTATTTTTAGAATGGGAGATATTAGAGGTTGCTTGGATACAGAAGACTCCACATGACCCAGTTGCTTAACTTGGCTATTGTAGAAAACATACACTTATGTGTTTTTTCATTTGACTTGGTTGGATTTGATACACATGTAACATGAATGCTACCACTATTACTGTTAGGTAGCTAACTAGAAATTAGGAGACTTAACTGGGGATGGATTTTTCCCTTACAGTCATATTTGGACCCCATCTCCTGTATATATACTAAGGAACTGATTTCAAAGAAACGAAAGGAGAAGTATTACTAGAATCTCGCCCTGGTATTGGAAAAAAAAGATGAAATTGATGAAATTTGAAGAAGGTTGAGTTGATGAGGCTCCTTAAGGGCTATTAAGTGTAGGTTATCCCCTCCTGGTGAAGCATTCATACTTTTGTAGATTCCCTTTCCTTTTGTAAATTCTTTTTCATTTATTTTGCTGAATGATTTTTAATTGAAAAAATATTGTCTTATTCAGGGTTTCTATTCCTGCACAAACATCATGACCAAGAAACAAGTTGGGGAGGAAAGGGTTTATTCGGCTTACACTTCCATGCTGCTGTTTATTACCAAAGGAAGTCAGGACTGGAACTCAAACAGGTCAGGAAGCAGGAGCTGATACAGAGGCCATGGAGGGATGTTCTTTACTGGCTTGCCTCTCCTGGCTTGCTCAGCCTGCTCTCTTATAAAACCAAGACTACCAGCCCAGAGATGGTCCCACCCACAAGGGGCCTTTCCCCCTTGATCACTAATTGAGAAAATGCCTTACAGTTGGATCTCATGGAGGCATTTCCTCAACTGAAGCTCCTTTCTCTGTGATAACTCCAGCTGTGTCAAGTTGACACAAAACTAGCCAGTACAATTGACCCCTTGTCAACTTGACACACAAACATATCACTAGAAAGCCTCAACCCTTAATTTCTTATTCATCCCCAAGATCTAAACAACTTTAAAAGTCCCACAGTCTTTACATATTAAAAGTCAATCCCTTTAAAATGTCCAGTATCTTCTAAAATCCAAAGTCTTTTTACAATTAAAAATCTCTTAACTGTGGGCTCCACTAAAATAGTTTCTTCCTTCAAGAGGGAAAATATCAGAGCACAGTCACAATCAAAAGCAAAAGTCAATCTCTAACCATCCAATGTCTGGGATCCAACTCACAATCTTCTGGGCTCCTCCAAGGGCTTGGGTCACTTCTCCAGCCATGCCCTTTGTAGCACACACATCATCCTCTAGGCTCCAGATGCCTGGACTCCACTGCTGCTGCTGCTCTTGGTGGTCATCTCATGGTACTGGCATCTCCAAAACACTGCATGACCCCTTCAGTCCTGGGCCTTCAATTGCAACTGAGGCTGGACTTTCACCAATGGCCTTCCATGGCCTCTCACAGTGCCAAGCCTCAGCTGCTCTGCTCAACTCCTTCATGCCTTCAAAACCAGTACCACCTGGGTGACCCTTACACATTACCAAGTCCAGCCACAGCACAAGGTACAACTTTGGCTATATCTGGAACACAGCCACTGTGCTCTCAGAAAACACTTCCCAGAAGATGTCACCTCAATGATGCTGGTCTCTTCTTAATCACCGCTAATTTCTTAGCTCCAGCTAACCAGCATCAATAGTCCCAGTAATGCAAAGTTTTTGCTTTAGTAGTTCTGGTATCTTGTTAGTCACAGCTGATTCTTCAGCCCCAGCTAACCAGAACTACAGAATCTTCACAATCAAAACAGCAATGGCCCTGAAAAGAGTCTTTAATTTTCCCTCTGAAATTTCACAAGCCAGGCCTCCATCTTCTGCACTGTTCTCAACATTCTCTTCCAAGCTCCTACACAACATTCCACAGAGCTCTTAACAACGAATGGATCTTCAAGACCAAAGTTCCAAAGTCCTTCCACAGACCTCCCCAAAACATGATCAGGTTGTCACAGGAATACCCCACTCTGCTGGTACCAATTTGTCTTATTCAGGGTTTCTATTCCTGCACAAACATCATGACCAAGAAGCAAGTTGGGGAGGAAAGGGTTTATTCGGCTTACACTTCCATACTGCTGTTCATCACCAAGGAAGTCAGGACTGGAACTCAAGCAGGTCAGAAAGCAGGAGCCGATGTAGAGGCCATGGAGGGATGTTCTTTACTGGCTTACCTCTCTTGGCTTGCTCAGCCTGCTCTCTTATAGAACCCAAGACTACCAGCACAGAGATGGTCCCACCCACAAGGGGCCTTTCCCCCTTGATCACTAATTGAGAAAATGACTTACAGTTGGATCTCATGGAGGCATTTCCTCAACTGAAGCTCCTTTTTCTGTGATAACTCCAGCTGTGTCAAGTTGACACAAAACTAGCCAGTACAAATAGTATTTGAGTTTTCATGTCCAGTCTTGATTGAATAGATTGAATTACAGACAGCCCAGAAGAACATAAAATTACTACTAGTATCCAGCAGTGGTCATCTAATTAAGGACAAAGGCATACTATTGTCCCCTCATTTGAGATAATTCAAATAGATTTGCCAATTACCTGGTCAGGAAATAAAGCTTTAAGAAGCAGAGTTTTCCAAAAACATGAAATAACTGCATAAATTATGACTCAACATTTAGGTTGCAACAATAGGATATATGCCCATCAATAAGAGTATATCTTATACAGAGCTCTCTCTAACTACCCACAATCATGCAGTATGAGTGTTTTTCTCCATACTAGTTCTTTGGGCTTTTGTTAACCCTAAGTCTATCTCTTAAGTCTATTTCATTTTGTTCTGTATTCAGAGGCCCTGAAACTAGGGTGATTTCTATATTATATTCTGTGTGTCTATTCTCAATTTTTTGAATGGAGAACAAACAACAAGGGAACCCAAAGTACACTGGGACAAGGTTTTGGAAATAATATTATTTATAACAATCTCAGAGATGGGTAGAGATTAATACTTTGGATAGCATATTAATCATCAGTATGTTCTCAACAAACATATATATGTGTGTGTGTGTGTGTGTGTGTGTGTGTGTGTGTGTGTGTATAAACATACATATACATGGCATATAATGTAAAGAGGGAGAGAGAGAATGAGCAAGAGAGAGAGAGAGAATGCTGTATTTAATAAGTTTCCTTGGTCATTGTTTTTTGATTTTTTTTTGTCTTTGATTTTTGTTTGTTTGTTTGCTTTGTCAGAGCAATAGAAAAATGAATAAGACAGAAGTTGCAGAAGTTGTTACCAGAAGTGGTATATTGCTGTGCAGGACTAAATATCCTGTTTTTTGGAGGAATGAGGAAGACTTTGAGAATATGGACAGCTTAATCAGTAGTCTGAGTAGGAGTTGGAAGAGAGTGGTGCTAAGAGCAATGTGGATTATGGAGGCCTGGTTAAAGAGGTTTCACAGGGGGACAGTTTTGGCAACTGGGCTACACATCTCTCCTGTGATATTATGGCAAAATTTTGGCTGCTTTTCCCTTGAATTAAAATCTTCCTCTGGAGGCTAAATTAAAGAGTTTTGGACTAATTTCATTGACAGAGGATATTTTAAGATAGTCTAATATTGACTATACCATGTAATTATTCGTGACCGCTCTTATGCAGGTCCACAATGAAAAAGACTACAAAGGAAAACAATAAATATAAACTGTAGAGCTTGGGAAGAAAAATAGCATCAGGAAATGTGATGTTGAAAGGAAGACTTGTGGTAAAACAAGATGAAAAGGAAAAAAAAAAAAGAGAGAGAGAGAGTAGTGTCCATAGGGTGAGACACTACCCAGTTAATTCTAAACTTGTTAACAGAAAAGACCTAAGTCATTATCTATTTAAAAAAATTTGTGCAAATATCAGTCAAGGAGGGAGCTAGTTCACAACCCACACAGCAGAACTTGGTAGCATGGCCATGTGGCTATAGTAAACAGATTGCCATGAATCTAGGAAGAGTTTGGACTTTGGACTTTTAAGCACTCTTGAGACTGAAAGACTATGGGGACTTTTGAAGTTGGATTAAGTACATCTTGCATTAGGATATAGCTAAAACATAATGAAGACTAGGAGCGAAGTATAGTGGTTTGAATGAGAACCACAATATTTTTCCATGTGCTGCATACTTGTTTCCTTCTCATTAGAACTGTTTGAAATGATTAGGAGTTGTGGCCTTGTTGGTGGTGTTTCACTGTGTGGTCTATGAAGTTTCAAAATCTCTTACCATTTTCAGTTAGGACTATCTCTTTCTACCTGTCTCCATCTTGTAGATGAGGATATCCATTCTTAGCTGCCATTTCAGAGTCGCACCTTCCTGCCTGCTGTCGTGATCCCCTGCCCATGGTGATCATGAACTCTTACCTCAGGAGCCATGAACTGAGAAATTAGACTCATTCTTTTATTACATTGTCCTAGTTGTGGTGTTTGGTCACAGTGATAGTAAAGTAGCAAAGAACAACAAGTATCTAGATTTGTATTATGCAAATTAGATATTCAGAGAAGGCAGCACTGTAGTTTGTTTTTTAATAAGGCATTTTTATTAGCTATTTTCTTCATTTACATTTCAAATACTATTCCCAAAGTCCCTATACCCTCCCCCTGCCCTGCTCTCCAACCCACCCACTTCCTCTTCCTGGACCCAGCATTCTCCTGTACTGGGGCATATGATCTTCACAAGACCAAGGGCCTCTCCTCCCACTGATGGGCAACTAGGCCATCCTCTGCTACATATGCAACTAGAGACACAGCTCTGGGGGGTACTGGTTAGTTCATATTGTTGTTCCTCCTATAGGGTTGCAGATCCCTTTAGCTCCTTGGGTACTTTCTCCAGTTCCTTCATGAGGGGCCCTGTGTTCCATCCAACAGATGACTGTGAGCATCCACTTCTGTATTTGCCAGGCATTGGCATAGCCTCACAAGAGAGAGCTATATTAGGGTCCTGTCATCAAAATCTTTCTGGCATATGCAATAGTATCTGGGTTTAGTGGTTTTATATGGGATGGATCTACCAAAGAATAAAAGACTGAGGACAGTCTTCCAATAGCATAGGTTCCAAACTAAATGCCACTAAATGCCATACAACACTGCTGTTTTAGCTCAGTGCTAAATGCAAGAGCACAAATGATATCTTCAACTCAATGCAGAAAGTTTGGAAGTATTCTTGGTTATTTTTGCAAAGCTTAGTATTTGTCTTTTTCAAGTTTCTGGGATTCCATGAGGCCAACTCATCACTATGGTTGGTTAGTTGGTTTTCTTAATCTGTGAATTAAAATGCTAATTTCAACTGAAATTATTCATGGAGTTATTCTTGTACTAACTGTGGATTGAGCATATTTCAGGACAACCTGTATTTTAATCCAGTTGTCACATAAAATTAGCAATCCAAACAAAATTCTTCATTGTTTCTAAAAGTCTATACATTTCCTAGAAAGAAATTAAATTATGAATGTTTATGTTTTTTAATCTGATTTTCTTAAGATTCTCAAATACTGTGCTGTCTCTACCTATTTTATTTTACTATTAAATAATATCCTTTCAATTGGTTTTCTAAAGAGCATATAAAAATTGTACCAAAGGACTTTTATAAAATTATGGTATCATTTTAAAGAATTATCAATCGTTCTAAAATTATTATATATACAAAATAACAAGTTTGTTTATAGTGTTTACTTTGGTAAAAAGACATGATACTCAGGTCTATGTAAAAATTACATGAATGTGAGTGTGTGATATAGTTATGAAAGTTAGAAATTTTGGGCATGTGGCTTAAATAAACATTATTTATTTATAAAATAAAATTTAGAGCCATATTAGCTATTGTTCTAGGAAATAAATATATTCTACAGTCCCTGTAAAATAAGGGAAATTAAATTTTAGCGACAGGTGTCTGATACTTTTTTCAGAAATTTCAAAATATTACTCTTATTTTATGTATAAGAGTGTTTTTCCTACATCTATATATTTTTACTCTATGCATGCAGTGATCTCATTGGATCCCCTGAAACTGGAGTTGTGAATTGTCATGTGGGAGCTTAGAATTGGACATGAGTCTTCTTACCCACTGAGTCTTCTCACCAGCTCCTTATTGCAAGTAAAAAATTATCCAGTGAAGAGGAATTAAACATTAAGTAAAATAACTCCATCAATATACACAGAACTCAGTGGGATATAGCTAGATCAACAATGGGAAAACCTTACCAGAATGCCCTGCTGAATTAAAATTCCCCTAAAGTGTATTGTATACTTGTTCATAGTGAAATATTGGAATATTACCTTCGATACAATTTATTGATCTTATTGTAAAGATAGGAACAGCAAATATGCCAGAAATACTGCAAGAAAATTATAACCACAAATGAATTTGACAAAGCTAGCACCAAACATGACACAGAAAATTGGATGTGCTTCTTAGCTCTTTGCCTAAGACTATTGTTACAATTAGTAAATTATACTTATAAAGTGCATTATGTCTCAATTCCAGAATATTCTTTTGGAAAGAATCTCTATATATAGAATTCAGCACTATTCAGTACTCTGAAATTCATTGGACACTATCCATATGTATACCTCTGCAGATCTGAGATTGCATTATTTTTTATTAGATTTTTATTAAAGACTGAAGGTCTGAACATTATTGAAGATCCTAGAATTTTAAGTTAGTTTCCTATACTGGAGGATAGTAATGAGCACCTTTTATAGTTATATGGTGTACTGGCTAGTTTTGTGTCAACTTGACACAGGCTGGAGTTATCACAGAGAAATGAGCTTCAGTTGGGGAAATGCCTCCACGAGATCCAGCTGTAAATCATGTTCTCAATTAGTGTCCAAGGGGGGAGGTCCCCTTGAGGGTGGTGCCATCTTTGGGTTGGTAGTCTTGGTTCTATAAGAGAGCAGGCTGAGCAAGCCAGGGGAAGCAATCCAGTAAGCAACATCCCTCCATGGCCTCTGCATCAGCTCCTGCTTCCTGACCTGCTTGAGTCCCAGTCCTGACTTCTAAATAAACCCTTTCCTCCCCAACTTGCTTCTTGGTCATGATGTTTGTGCAGGAATAGAAACCCTGATTAAGACATATGGTTTGGTATCTGAAATTCCAAGTAAACTTAAAACAATGTTTTTCCCAGAGTACACTTTATCATATTGTGCTAATAGATAACAAAACATATAGAAAAGAGGATAAGAATAAATTTAGCAAGTAATCTAAAAGAGTTATTGGTAAATAGCCCATTATAAAACAACTAGAAGTACTGTCACTTCATAAATAGTGCTCTATCTAAAAATGTTCTAAAAGGAAAAGAAAAGAATATCTCTAACTTCTCTAACTTTATAGATAAGGTTTTTTTTTGCATGTGTCTGAATTTAGAAAGAACAGCAAGAAGTTTTTTTTATCTAAATCTCTTAGTAGGTCAATTTTGATAGAACCCATGATGATCTTCTGCTTTTCTTTCAAGTGTGCAATGCTATCAAAGTCATTTTTAACCAGCAAAAGAGGCTAATGGATACAGCTTATACAGCTTATGTCTAGGTTTGTTGTCTAGACATGCCAAGAAATGCTACAATCTTATATATGGTAAAGTAAAAATGTATATAGTAACTGCTTTCACATATTACCAAGAAACAAAATATTTAACACTTTATTTTTATTGTATTTTATTATTTAAAATGATTTTTAAATTATATATAGTTTGATCATATTCTTCCTCTCCTCCCATTCCTTTCAGATCCTTTCCCCATTTCTACCCTCTCAATCTCACAAGGATGTCTTTAAAAAAACAAACAGAAATGCAATACAACCCCCCCAAATACCCAAGGAAGCCAATTAAAGCACACCCAAAAATGAGCAAGAAGAAAAGGAAAGAGAGAAAGAAAGAAAGAATGAAAGAAAGAAAGAAAGAAAGAAAGAGAGAAAGAGAGAAAGAGAAAGAAAGAGAAAGAGAAAAGAGAGAAAGAAACAAAGAAACAAAGAGATGAAAGAAAGAAAGAAAGAAAGAAAGAAAGAAAGAAAGGAAGGAAGGAAGGAAGGAAGGAAGGAAAAAGGGAAAGAAGGAAAAAGGAAATAAGGAAAGTACCAAGCTGTAAACAAATAAGATCATACAAAAAATGCGGAGTCCATTATATATTGTTTAACTAGTCCTGAATACAAAGTCTGTCCACATTGGTTGATGCACCCAATGTCACAGTATTAGAGAAAACTGAATTTCTGTCTCCTGGAGGGTATAAGTTACAGTTCCTTTATTAACCTTTATCCCAGTGACTTGGTTTTCTTTCTTTCTTTCTTTCATTCATTCATTCATTCATTCATTCATTCATTTTTCAAAAATATGTTAAAATAAAATATATGAAAAAAAAACAAAAGCTATCAAATTGAAATTGGACAAGACAAACAAACAGAAAGAAAGAGTCCAAGAGAAGGCAAAACAGAAACTCCCTCATTTACAAAACTGAAAGTCCTAAGAAAATATTAAAGAGGAAGCAGTAATCTAAATGCAAAGGACCTAGTGCAGACCAATTAAGGTCCTGTGTATTCTTGTTACTTTATGCTTTGAGTTTATAAGAGCTTTAATTATGTAGATTTAGAGGACCTCATATCTCTGGTATCCTATATCACCTCTGGCTCTCTCTTTTTTTATTTTTTTTTTCTTCTGTAAATTTACCTGAGGTCTGAGGGGAGGAAATTGATGGGGACATTCCATTTAGAACTGAATTTTCCAAGACCTCTCACTTCCCATGTGATCTCTAGCTGTGAGTTTCTAGAAGCTTCTGTGACAATAATTGAACAAGGTACTAATCTATGAATATAGCAGGATGACATTAGGAGTTATATCATTGCTATGTTCTTTGAGTGAAATAGTAGTATTTAGTTTTACCTTAGGTCCTTGAACTATCATTCCAGGATCTTGTTTACCCATGCAGTATTGGATTTGAGTTCCATCTCATGGATTTGGCCTTAACCCAAATCAGTTATTCACGGGTTACTCCCACAGATATATGTGGCCATTGACTTAGCACATCAGGAAGTACACCATTCTAGATCAAATGTCTTGTGGCTGGATTGGTGTTTATGTCTTTCTTTTCATAGGGTAGGCGACTGTTATACAACACATTGAACCTGGAGATGTATAAGTGTTGTGTTCACCAATAGAACCCGGCTGTCATTTTGTAGAGAGCAACCTACAGTATTCCCAACAGTTTAGTTTGCCTAGGGATTCCTGTTGGGCCCCTATGGGCAATAACTCAACTAGAATATTTGTAATAAAACATTTGTCTAGATATTTGGTATATAAACACATTAATAATTTTCCTCTTCTCATTGTAATTCTAATATCTGTAAGAAAAAATGGCTGAGATGATTTTGTATCTATTTAACTTCAGAAATTGTGGTTTACCATCAGTATTAAACACTGTTTGTTATTTTATTCCCAGCCTTACTGAACATTGGGTTTGTGGAATGACACTATCTGGCCTATCTTCAAATCTTTATGTAGAACAATAAATAACTAAATGGCCTACCAGATTTTTTCTCTTAATTATTTTAGTTACCTTTTCCCTAGATTTTGATCACTTAGCAATTATTTTGAGCCACCAAGAATATTCATCTTTCATGAACAAAATAATTTCTAACATAACGTAGTTAAGACTTTAAAAAAAACCTTCTGGATATTATGTCTCAAAGGATTTTGAAAAACAACTATTTTCCACTGTTGGTAATTGCAATTTGAATCGTAACTTTTCAAATGACCGTTATTTTAAATTGAACTCTGTCTCTTCAGTCATGTGAAAATTGCCTATGTGAGCCAAGTCACCCATATTCCAACCTCCCATAGAACAAATTATCCAAAGTACAAGTTCCCATTGCTTCTAAATGAATGAGAAATCAAATGAGCTTAATAGTCATTAAACATAATGCTTACCACCTGTTTTCTAAGTCATTTGAGCATACAATGATCAAGAACTACCTGGAAAATAACATATATGGCCCTATGCATTCTGTTACATATATTTCTAATTGTGCAAACAGCTATAATTTAAAATTCTTATTCCTTGCCCCTTGACGACTATTCAGTGACTCTAATTTTGAATTATTTTATGGACTACTGATACTACAGTTGATAGACTGAACTATGGAATAATATTAGGATGAGATTTATTTGGTCCATCTGTGAAGTGGATAAAATTCTTAGGTCTTTGTTGGTGGATGAACATTTCTAAGTGTAAAACAGCATTTTCTTGCTTTGTTGGAAAGTGAAGTGGGTAAGTCATGAGCTTATCCTTGACGAATTTACAATAGAATGCAAAAATTAAGGAAATATAAAGAAAGACATGTGACAAAATAGAGTACAGAATATGAGATATTCTGTTAAGTTTTTTAAGTGTTTCAATGATATGTGTGTGTGTATCTGTGTGAAAGTGTACACATGAGAGCAGATGCCCATGGAGGCCTCCATTGAAGGTGGTTCTATAGGTGACTGTGAACTGTTCTACTTGGGTCTTAGAAGTTAAACTCAAGCCTTTCAAAAGAGCAATGAGTGCTTTTGATGGCTGAGCCATCTCCTCAATCCCAATAAGACTTTTTAAAATGCCACAGATGTTCAAAGAAACTGAAGTTGCATATGGTTTTGCATGGGAACTGACTTTAGCAAAGTTCTAAGAAAAGTGTTTTTTGAACTCAGTCTTTAACAGTAAACAGCAACAGTAAAAAGCAAATAGGGCTTGCAGAAAGGCCTTCAGAGTAACAGCATAGAAAAGGCAATGTCTGCAATATGTACAGGGTATTAGGTGATTATTTTATAGAATAGAGTTATGGCCATATATTTGAAAGTGTTTGACAGAATACACACACACATACATAGTATTTCAAAATTTATATATATATATATATATGTAATATATTATATAATATATTAATAGATCATTATCAATATTATTAACATTATTAGCATTATACTTATTAATTCTATAATTCCATTATAATATATAATTAATATGTAATATATGATATGCTTGATATATATGCTTGATATGATATATTATATAATATATATGATATAGTATATATAATTATTTAATTCATCATATGTAATACAATATAATATATAATTATTTAATATTAAATTTGATATTTATTAAATAATAACAATATACATTAGTATACACATTATATTACATATAATATATATTCTACACACATATACACATACTATATAGTTCACTGTCTATACTGTGATGCAATTCTCATTAGTTTTTACAGTGTTAAACCTACATTGTTGATATGTGATAAATGAAAGTAATAGATATTTAAAGAAAAGTAGCACAGAATTTTTGAATTCTGTTTTTCCTCTTGAAATGTATACTTTTCATGGTTATAATCACATACTACAATGTTTCTTTATTATGAAGTTTAATGGCAATGGTTCTTGTAAAGAACTTATGGAATCCACATAGTTCATGGAAAAATTTCAAAGGGTTAGACAAGCCATGCCTTGTAGCACACAACTTTTAATATCAGAACTTGGAAAGCAGAAACAGGACATGGATTCCCATGAGTTTGAGACCACCCCAGTCTGCATAGGGAATTCCAGGCTATCTAGGACTATGTAATGAGGGTGTGCCTTAAAAACAAATAATATTACATAAAAATTCTTCTGTTTCTCACTTTTAGTGTTAGTATATTACTATTAGTATACGCTTATCATCACTAACACAACAAAATACAAGTTAAATTGATGTTCACATTCTATGGAGATGATCAGATCTTATGCCTGCCCTCCATACCACACTGCTCCTCTATAAGAGCCCCCCTGACTTGTTGGCCACTGTAGTTTACTATTGAGCTTCAGTATGCTAGAAGATATTCTTCACGCTTGCCTGTATATGTCAAATTTTTGTGATATTTCCTCTTCTCAATTTGAAATGCATTGAGAATGAAAAAAGCTGAAGCTGAAGATTGCCTTTTATGAACACATAAAAAGTGGTTGATCTGTATAAGAAAGGAATAATTAGATTGAGTCTTACTGACTTTAGTTATATAAAAGAAAGATCTAAATCATAAGTTTAGGCAACATTCCCTTCAACAATCACATTGATCAATGAGTTCAGTGTTTTCTGCTACTGGACATCTGTCAAATTCAAGACATATTTAGTGATGTCTAGTGTTGTTAAAGCACATTTAAGTTGCTCTGTGTGCAACAGAGTTTGCACAGGTGACTTGTTCTCATCACGTACTCAAAGCTTGGTTTTACAAAGATTATCATAGTATAATGATTTAAATAGTTCATTAGAATTTTTAATTCTAATTATTTTATTGCAGTATTTCAAAGTGTAACAATAGGTTGTGCAATTTTGATTAAACTAAGTGGACCTCAGTTAGCTGGAGAACAGCTTTTTTTTTAATTGAAAATTGATTTTTTTTTAATACAATATATTCTGATTGTGGGTTTCCTTTCCCCCATTTCTCCAGATCCTTTCTCACCCAAATCCATTCCATTTCTTTCTCTCCCAAAGTGAGTTCCAGGACAGCCAGGGTTATACAGAGAAACCCTGTCTCAGAAAAAAAAAAAAAAAAGAATCAAAAATTAGAAAAAAATAAAATGGGATAAAATTAAAACAAGCAAACCTAAATAGGACAAAACAAACAAACAAACAAACAGACAGACAAGCAGACAAACAGAAAAAGAGCCTACAAAAAAGCACAGGAAACATATAGATAAACTCAGACACACATACATTAGCATGCAGAGAAATCTTGTAAAGATATCTGGAACCATATTAGAGAAACAAAATCTCATAGGGTAAAACAAAATAAAAATATGCCCAATTGAAGCAGTATGAGACAAATTGAACAAAACAACAATAACAACACCACCTCCAAAAGTATCATTGCTTTCACTTTGTTTTGGCCATTTACTTACTGGTGGGCATGGAACCTGCCCATAAAATATTTTGTATCTACAATGAGACCTCTTTGAAGAAAACTTTTTTTTTTTAAACCTCTTTCCAAATGCCATCTTACTTCATTGCATTCCTACAAAATCTTCCATTTAATGCCATTTAATGCTTTCTTATCAAGTTTCCTTTTTTTTTTTTTTTTTTTTTTTTGGTATGAGGATGCAGGAAGTCCTTTCTACAATATATTACACTTTGACATTAAATAGTTGTTAGATGCCATTCTACATGTTGGTTTTTTTTAATGTGAATAAATAGCCTGTGCTGTATCATGAATCTTGTTTGTCCTAGTCATCAGTGATTCACTTTAAACTGAATGTTTATCTGGTCATCATGTTAAAAGTATTCTTTATACTTGCTTAATTTTCCATCTGGAGCAATTATTAATCTTCAGTCTTCATTTTTTTCATGCAAATATCTGTCCCTATGGACCAATTCTTCCTCCCGTTATAGTTTTCCCACTTGATTTCTGAGATAATTTTCTTTTCCATTTACACAATTCACTTCTGCCTATGTCTCAGTCTGTTTTGGTGGATACTCTTTTTTCCCTCTTGATCTCCTACTAATATTCTAGGAGATTCAAAAACTAAATTCCTCTTACTAAACTAAATTCTCCTTAGGAAGTAGTCTGTGTTCCAGCAGCAGCTTCAGTCTAAATTTAGAGTGGTTAAATAAACTAATCTAACTTGTAAATAAGAATTGATTAACAAAGTCATTTTATTTCACTTGCATTACAAATCAATTCACAAGTGAACTTGATTCTTCGTCTTTTAATATCAGATCTTTCTACCTGAACCTGGCTAGCGCCTACTGTAGCATTTTGGATATATCTTGTGCCCTGATTGACAAGCATTAATAGTCTTTTCATCATATCCGTTTCCTCTTGGCCATTACCACTCTTCAATCTTGCCCAATGTAGCCATGAGTGGATTGCTTCTTCCCTCAAATAAAATCTGGCTTACTCTTGTCAGAACTCTTCACTTGTTCATATTGCCTTCGAATAGAAATGTGTATCTCTATATATAGCAGTAATAGTCTTTTAAATTTTGTTGGTGGAGTCCCAAGAGCAAAATCTCCTAAGTCCAGCAGCTTATATTCTGTTATATAGATTTCAACAACACTAATGTCTTCTGTGCCCTCTCTTCATTGCAACAAAGTTGTCCTTGAATCTCCCCAAATGCTCCCCAATTTCTCTTTTCTTCATTATTATATCTTAAAGTCATTAAGTCTTACATTTAAGTGGAGATTGTATCTGCATTCTTTTCTCTTCGATAAAAGAAAATCATATAACTCTTAACTGTTTCAGTCCATAAATATGGATTAATGACAATATGATGTTACACATGGTGACAGTTTAGCTGGCAGATATTATGTAGACTAGTTCTTGTGTTATTTTAGTATTAAAATTTAATCTGCACAAGATGCTCAAAATAGTTAAAGATTAAACATTGAAGCACAAACAATTCTTAGCCAAGAAGTAGGCGTCTGGGTGCATGGTTCTTTGTCCTAGTCATTAACTTAGAAACTTCTAAAATCATCACTTACTCTGTTTTAGATTCTGCTCCCTTCTCCCAAAAATAATGAACATGTACTATGTGACCAAGAAGAGTTCTCTTACAGACTTTGTATTAACGTGAAAGTAAATTGGTGCCCAATTAGCATCTATTCAATGATCATTTCTTAAAGAAATTGAAAGCATATGCTTACTTGTTCAACATTTTTTATAATTTATAGTACTGTTATCTAATTTAGTCAGAATTCTTCACCAGTTTAGTGACAAAAAGAACTCCCTGTATTGGTCATGCCTTAATATCTATCTATATATTTTTATAATATATAGAATTTGAAAGCATGGGATAGCGAGCTTTTTGAATTATGCATATTCAGTTTTGGATAAAAAAAGCCAATATTCAATACTGTTTATTCTTTTTGTTTGTGTAAAGGTCAAAATATTTAGAATAATCTTACACATTTTCTGACCTGGTAATCCTTTTTCTTTGTCTGTCATGCAGTTGTCTACTATGGCTGTTTTATATTGCAGAGATAGCCTCTCCTGATAAAAGGCCCCACCTTCTCTTCAACACTGGGAGTTTATTTGATTGCCTTTTATATTTTGTGTATTCTTCAGATTTCAACAAACACAAATCATGAATCTAATATTGGAATAAAAATGATGAGAGAATAAGAAAAGGCTTATAGACTGAGTACACTAGATGTAATGTATAATTATTCTGCCAATCATTTTTGTAATATTTTCCATAGTTATTTGGATGCACATTCATATATATATATATATATATATATATATATATATATATATATATATATGTACATATGTGTGTGTGTGTGTGTGTGTATCCATGGAAAGCATCATATTTAAGGACTATAGTAAGTTTTAAAATCACTCAATATTTATTCAGAAAAATATGAAAGTGTCCGTGATATTTACCCAAGGCTTTTTTTGCTGCTAGACCCCTTCTCATTAGTTTGTCCGGATTGAAGGAACAAAAACCAAATCCTCCAATAACATTTCAAAGGGAGAAACATATTTAAAATATGTGAGAGTAGAAACCCTGATAAATTTGTCTTTATAAATGGTAGAAAATATATCAAGTCTCTCAAATAACTTTGGTAAATGTTTGTGAAGAAATGATACATAGTGTGGGAACTAAAAGGGGCCTAGGGGAAAAGGAGGGGAGGGAGGATAGCCCATGTTCTGCCAGAGTTTATCCTATGCTCTGGGCAGGTAGACTTGGGAGGGCTGCCAGATGCTTTCCACTCAGCTCCGGGTGGGCATCTAACCCTCTAATCCACTCGATGGGGGTGTGGGGAGTGTGTGGGGGGGTGGGGTGTGGGGTGGTGGTGGTGGAAAAGGGGCAGCCCCTGAAATGAAAAAGGGTCCCCAGGTTACACCCAGTAGCCCAGGGATATGGGAGAGAGGACTGAGGAAAGAGAGGTTCCCACACAGGCGAGAGTATGTGTAGCTGAACAGAGACAGTCTATGATTTTAGAGTTTTATTGTAGAAATACAGGGGGAAAGAGAGAAAGGAGAGAGAGAGAGAGAGAGAGAGAGAGAGAGAGAGAGAGAGAGAGAGAGAAGAAAGGCTAGAGAGGAAGGGGGAGAGAGAGGAAGAGAGGAGAAGAAAGGAGGGGCCAAACAGCCCCTTTTATGGTATGCTGCTATCTTTACTGTTGCTAGGTAACTGGGGAGGAGTTTAGCCTGAAGGTCAGAAACTTGGGACATTGCCTATGTTACTTCTAGCCATGCTTCTCTTGTGGGGGCTGAGGGAGGCGGTAACTTAGACAGGAGTCAGAGTTCCAGGAGACATGAGAGAACTCCTTCCATCCCATGTAGGTAAATTATCACCACTGGGTCCCGGGGTTCAGCATCTCAGCTCGACTAGAGACCAGCCTGTCTGTGCATAGCCCAATGCCCCACAACATAGAATAATTGTTTAGAACATACTATAGCAGTACTCAATAAACTATACTATATTCAAAATATTAAGTATTTATATGTCCCATTGACTGACTGATAGGTAAAATAAAGAGATTTCTATGATTATGATGTTTTTGATAAAGCACTTTTTATAATTCTAGCTTTAAAATCATAGTTTTATGAGTATAAAAATATAAAAAATATTTGAATATTCCTCTTGGGATGACACAAAAGTATCACACCAAAGTTTCCTTGAGACTAGGTGGAGGTCTAGAAATGAACAAAACATTAGGTTCCTATGTTTCTATTCACTTTGGCAGCATTTGCAAATCCAATGTCTGCCAACAGTTCTATATTCTCTGCTAATCTAAAGAGAGTTGTCAAGGGTTCATTGATGACTGAATAGATGCAGGTTTCATAGCTTAGACAACGGAGGCTGAAACAGGAGTATTGTGGCAAGTTTGAGGCCAACGAGGTAAACTGTGAGTTCCTGCTAGCCTATTCTATATAATGAGTTTTAGGCCAGCCTATGTGATATCTTGTGCCAAATGATAAAACAAACAAAAAACCTGAATTCAGCATCATATGGATCCTGGATAATTGTGTAGAGCTTTTCAGAATAAGAATAGAATGAATTTGTTTATTTTTTCCTTCATTTTGTGCTATTATTGTGTATAGTCTATTGCATGGATTTGAGTGAAAATGGAAAGGAATTATGTGAGGTAGACCTCCCAGAACCAACTCCTATCACTGTCACATAGGTCTCCAAACTTACTATACAGCTTTATTTCTTAGCATTTAGGACCATGTTCACCATGGAAGATGAGAAATATTAATATATACTATTATAAATCTGTTTATTTCAGCCAAACATAATTTAGTAGGCTATTAAATAACTATGACATTAAATATAAATTATATTATCCATTTCTTATGAATAATAATTCATTATTTTTTGGATAGATTGTTTTTCTCTTCCACAAAATATAAAATGTTCAGAAATTTTCAATCAATAAAATAATACACAAATCATATTCCTTTCTCTTTTTTCCTTGATAAAATCTCTCTGGGCATTTTCTTCTTAAGATTGTTTTCTCTGGGCCTCTGCATAGCTGCTGTTTTTTATTTTGTGTTCATCCTTGTCAAATCCAATGACATATTTCTCTAAGTAGAACCCTTCTTTTACTTTCCAAAGGATTTCATTCTTTCTATGTTTTGCTATCTTGGCAGTATGTGTCCCTTCCATGCCTTCTTGTAAGTATATTTCCTATGTCTGTTGAAATATGTATACAAATGTATCATCTCAAGGCCAGGGTTGACATCAGATGTCTTCCTCATGAATTTGGCAGTGCTAACTGATCAGCAAGCCAGTGTGATCTTACTGATTCTATATCCCCAGCACCAAGAAAACAAATATTTAAAATCATCACCTTGCTGACAATATTTCAGATTCACCCTTCTGCTGACACAAAGTGTGTAATATTTGATTATTAACTAAAAGTAGCATGCTGTTCCATAGACTTGTTTCTGATCATGTGATGCTGACTATTGAATTATTTCTTTCTCTGAATCTTCTAAAACTAAAGTTCTAATTGGGGTCTTTATCAACCAAGTATATCCTTAGTGGTAATGAGAGTAATGCATATCTTACTCATGTGTAAAAATGGAAACTAAACCCCATAGCATGGGATACACAGAGTGATTCTCTTTACTGCTATGTAAACCTGTAGTGTTTAAGAATATAGTCAGAGGGTGGCCCTGTAGGAGGACTAGCAGTCTCAATTAACCTGGACCCCCAAGATCTCTCAGACACTGGACCACTAACCAGGCAGCATACACCAGCTGATATGAGGCCCCCAACACATATAGAGCAGTGGACTGCAAGGTCTGGCTACAATCAGAGAAGATGCACCTAACCCTCAAGAGACTGGAGGTCCCAGGGAGTTTAGAGGTCTGGTGGGGTGGGTGGTGGGTGGTGGGTAGTGGGTGGTAGGGACATCCTCGTGGGTATGAAGGTAGGGAGGAGGTATGGGATGTGGAGCAGTTGGAGGGTAGACTGGAGGGCAATGAAATCTGGAGTGTAAAAATAAATAAATAAACAAATAAATAAAAGATTAAATTAAAAAAAAATAAAAGAATATAGTCAGAGCAAAGTTTATGGAAAAAACAAGGCTGGACACTTTTAGAACATATAGAGTCCAGAAAATAATTCTTAACTCCTACCAAAGTCCCAACAATTTAACCTGGAACTCTTTGTGCCTCACTCCCCTCACTTTAAATATCAGGAAGAGCAAAGAGAAAACAAGATGTCAACTAAACTGTGCCACTAACTGGGCTTTGATTCTGTCTTTGTTTCTTGATAACTTTGGTATTGTGTTCTGTGTCTTACTAGAGTTAGCATGAGCCACATTAAGTATCAGAGTAAGTTCTTTTTCTAGAACACTGACTGTTTAAGCAATTTCCAAAGTGGAGGGGAAAGGATTCATTTCACATTCCTGCCTCCCCTTGCCATAGGGAAGTGGTAGAGAACAAAACCTATAAGTCATATGGGAGACTGTGCTCTTCCACTAGGATCGTAGGTGATAGAGCTACATGAGTGTGTATTGATATCAATCAGAACAGAAAAATATGTCAGAAGAAGATGCTGTTCCACTGTGAAGTGAATTTGGGTAGGTAAATTTGACACTGTATTCTAAGTCAGAAAGAATAAATTTCCTCTATATAAGCAGGGGAAAACATATATTTGAAATCAATATTTGTTTAACCGAAATATATTTTAAATTACTGAAGATTCACAAATTACTCAATGAAATAAAATTCACTTCTATATATAGCAAACCTCATTCCCATTCTTATTTGTAGTTAGCATCTAGTAAGAAATGAACCATGAAACAAATGGAAGGATTTGGTTTGTGTAATTAAAATCGTATTGTTTTCAATATAATTCCATTTCCTGATCAGCTTATATAGTTGAATTTTAATTAATTTTCTATGTGGAATATTTTAGTAGAACAGAAATTAAAGACATAAGTGAATCTGACTACTGAATCATTACCAAAATACCAAAAAAGTACTATTAACAAGATACATCTTAAACTAACGAGGTATAATTTGAATAGCTGACTGACAGCCTATTATGTCTTTCATAAAATGGCAGTTCTTTTTGGGTGTTATCTCTGTGGAGGGTTGTCAATACATTCTTGTTTCCTAGAAATAAAAGTCAAAATTAAATATAGAAAAGACTCCTTAAGCGTTTTTCCCCTGTTACTCATTATCCAATAAGATTTTTTTGGAACGAATTTTTGACAAGATGGTATGGAATTTTCTATCTATCTCAGAATCAGTATAGGAAGCTCTTGCCTTTAGACTACTGCCTTCTCTATTACTTCTGTGAAAAAATAATGTAAAATCATCCAATAGGATGGTGGGTCTCTAGGGATAATGATTTATTAGAATGGAGAATAGAAGCGTTCCTCTTTCTCCACATCCTCGCCAGCATCTGCTGTCACCTGAATTTTTCATCTTACCCATTATGAATGGTGTGAGGTGGAATCTCAGGATTGTTTTGATTTGCATTTCCCTGATGATTAAGGATGTTGAACATTTTTTCAGGTGCTTCTCTGCCATTCGGTATCCCTCAGGTGAGAAATCTTTGTTCAGTTCTGAGCCCCATTTTTAATGGGTTATTTGATTTTATGGAGTCTACCTTCTTGAGTTCTTTATATATATTGGATATTAGTCCCCTATCTGATTTGGGATAGGTAAAGATCCTTTCCCCATCTGTTGGTGGTCTTTTTGTCTTATTGACAGTGTTTTTTTTTTTTTTTTTTTGACAATTTTTTTTAATTAGGTATTTTCCTCGTTTACATTTTCAATGCTATCCCAAAGGTCCCCCAAACCCACCCCCCCAACCCCCTACCCACCCACTGCCCCTTTTTGGCCCTGGTGTTCCCCTGTACTGGGGCATATAAAGTTTGCAAGTCCAATGGGCCTCTCTTTGCAGTGATGACAGACTAGGCCATCTTTCGATACATATGCAGCTAAAGACAAGAGCTCCCGGGTACTGGTTAGTTCATATTGTTGTTCCACCTATAGGGTTGCAGTTCCCTTTAGCTCCTTGGGTAATTTCTCTAGCTCCTCCATAAGGGGCCGTGTGACCCATCCAATAGCTGACTGTGATCATCCACTTCTGTGTTTGCTAGGCCCCGGCATAGTCTCACAAGAGAGAACTATATCTGGGTCCTTTCAGCAAAATCTTGCTAGTGTATGCAATGGTGTCAGCATTTGGAAGCTGATTATGGGATGGATCCCTGCATATGGCAATCACTAGATGGTCCATCCTTTGGTCACAGCTCCAAATTTTGTCTCTGTAACTCCTTCTATGGGTGTTTTGTTCCCATTTCTAAGAAAGGGTAGAGTGTCCACACTTTGGTCTTCGTTCTTGAATTTCATGCGTTTGGCAAGTTGTATCTTATATCTTGGGTATCCTAAGTTTCTGGGCTAATACCACTTATCAGTGAGTACATATTGTGCGAGTTCCTTTGTGATTGGGTTACTTAACTCAGGATGATACCCTCCAGGTCCATCCATTTGCCTAGGAATTTCATAAATTCATTTTTTTTAATAGCTGAGTAGTATTCCATTGTGTAAATGTACCACATTTTCTGTATCCATTCCTCTGTTGAGGGGCATCTGGGTTCTTTCCAGCTTCTGGCTATTATAAATAAGGCTGCTATGAACATAGTGGAGCATGTGTTCTTCTTACCGGTTGGGACATCTTCTGGATATATGCCCAGGAGAGGTATTGCGGGACCCTCCGGTAGTACTATGTCCAATTTTCTGAGGAACCGCCAGACTGATTTCCAGGGTGGTTGTACAAGCTTGCAATCCCACCAACAATGGAGGAGTGTTCCTCTTTATCCACATCCTTGCCAGCATCTGCTGTCACCTGAGTTTTTGATCTTAGCCATTCTGACTGGAGTGAAGTGGAATCTCAGTGTTGTTTTGATTTGCATTTCCCTGATGATTAAGGATGTTGAGCATTTTTTCAGGTGCTTCTCTGCCATTCGGTATTCCTCAGGTGAGAATTCTTTCTTCAGCTCTGAGCCCCATTTTTTAATGGAGTTATTTGATTTTCTGAAGTCCACCTTCTTGAGTTCTTTATATATATTGGATATTAGTCCCCTATCTGATTTGGGATAGGTAAAGATCCTTTCTCAATCTGTTGGTGGCCTTTTTGTCTTATTGACGGTGTCTTTTGCTTTGCAGAAGCTTTGCAATTTTATGAGGTCCCATTTATCAATTCTTGATCTTACAGCACAAGCCATTGCCGTTCTATTCAGGAATTTTCCCCCTGTACCCATATCTTCAAGGCTTTTCCCTACTATCTCCTCTATAAGTTTCAGTATCTCTGGTTTTATGTGGAGTTCCTTAATCCACTTAGATTTGACCTTAGTACAAGGAGATAGAAATGGATCAATTTGCATTCTTCTACATGATAACTGCCAGTTGTGCCAGCACCATTTGTTGAAAATGCTGTCTTTTTTCCACTGGATGGTTTTAGCTCCCTTGACAGAGATCAAGTGACCATAGGTGTGTGGATTCATCTCTGGGTCTTCAATTCTGTTCTATTGGTCTATTTGTCTGTTGCTGTACCAGTACCATGCAGTTTTGTTCACAATTGCTCTGTAGTACAGCTTTAGGTCGGGCATGGTGATTCCACCAGAGGTTCTTTTATCCTTGAGAAGAGTTTTTGCTATCCTAGGTTTTTTGTTATTCCAGATGAATCTGCCGATTGCCCTTTCTAATTCGTTGAAGAATTGAGTTGGAATTTTGATGGGGATTGCATTGAATCTGTAGATTGCTTTTGGCAAGATGGCCATTTTTACAATGTTGATCCTGCCAATCCATGAGCATGGGAGATGTTTCCATCTTCTGAGATCTTATTTAATTTCTTTCTTTAGAGACTTGAAGTTCTTATCATACAGATCTTTCACTTCCTTAGTTAGAGTCACGCCAAGGTATTTTAAATTATTTGTGACTATTGAGAAGGGTGTTGTTTCCCTAATTTCTTTCTCAGCCTGTTTATTCTTTGTATAGAGAAAGGCCATTGACTTGTTTGAGTTTATTTTATATCCAGCTACTTCACCGAAGCTGTTTATCAGGCTTAGAAGTTCTCTGGTGGAATTTTTAGGGTCACTTATATATACCTGGATTTAAAAGCATATCTCATGATGATGGTAGAGGACATAAAGAAGGACTTTAATAACTCACTTAAAGAAATACAGGAGAACACTGCTAAAGAGTTACAAGTCCTTAAAGAAAAATAGGAAAACACAACCAAACAGGTAGAAGTCCTTATAGAAAAACAGGAAAACACATCCAAACAGGTGATGGAAATGAACAAAACCATACTATACCTAAAAAGGGAAGTAGACACAATGAAGAAAACCCAAAGTGAGGCAACACTGGAGATAGAAACCCTAGAAAAGAAATCTGGAACCATAGATGCCAGCATCAGCAACAGAATACAAGAGATGGAAGAGAGAATCTCAGGTGCAGAAGATTCCATAGAGAACATCGGCACAACAATAAAAGAAAATGGAAAATGCAAAAAGATCCTAACTCAAAACATCCAGGAAATCCAGGACACAATGAGAAGACCAAACCTACACATAATAGGAGTGGATGAGAATGAAAATTTTCAACTCAAAGGACCAGCAAACATCTTCAACAAAATTATTGAAGAAAACTTCCCAAATCTAAAGAAAGAGATGCCCATGAACATACAAGAAGCCTACAGAACTCCAAATAGACTGGACCAGAAAAGAAATTCCTCCCGACACATAATATTCAGAACAACAAATGCACTAAATAAAGATAGAATACTAAAAGCAGTAAGGGAAAAAGGTCAAGTAACATATAAAGGCAAGCCTATCAGAATTACACCAGATTTTTCACCAGAGACTATGAAAGCCAGAAGAGCCTGGACAGATGTTATACAGACACTAAGAGAACACAAATTCCAGCCCAGGCTACTATACCCAGCCAAACTCTCAATTACCATAGATGGAGAAACCTAAGTATTCCACGACAAAACCAAATTCACCCATTATCTCTCCAGGAATCCAGCCCTTCAAAGGATAATAACAGAAAAAAACCAATACAAGGACGGGAACCACGCCCTAGAAAAAACAAGAAGATAATCCCTCAACAAAACTAAAAGAAGACAGCCACAAGAACAGAATGCCAACTTTAACAACAAAAATAACAGGAAGCAACAATTACTTTTCCTAAATATCTCTTAATATCAATGGTCTCAACTCCCCAATAAAAAGACATAGACTAACAAACTGGCTACACAAACAAGACCCAACATTTTGCTGCTTACAGGAAACTCATCTCAGAGAAAAAGATAGACACTACCTCAGAATGAAAGGCTGGAAAACAATTTTCCAAGCAAATGGTATGAAGAAACAAGCTGGAGTAGCCATCCTAATATCTGATAAGATTGACTTCCAACCCAAAGTCATCAAAAAAGACAAGGAGGGACACTTCATACTCATCAAAGGTAAAATCCTCCAAGAGGAACTCTCAATTCTGAATATCTATGCTCCAAATACAAGGGCAGCCACATTCATTAAAGAAATTTTAGTAAAGCTCAAAGCACACATTGCACCTCACACAATAATAGTGGGAGACTTCAACACAGCACTTTCACCAATGGACAGATCATGGAAACAGAAACTAAACAGGGACACAGTGAAACTAACAGAAGTGATGAAACAAATGGACTTAACAGATATCTACAGAACATTTTATCCTAAAACAAAAGGATATACATTCTTCTCAGCACCTCATGGTACCTTCTCTAAAATTGACCACATAATTGGTCACAAAACAAACCTCAACATATGCAAAAATATTGAAATTGTCCCATGCATCCTATCAGACCACCATGGTCTAAGGCTGATATTCAATAACAAAATAAATAATAGAAAGCCAACATTCACGTGGAAACTGAACAACACTCTTCTAAATGATACTTTGGTCAAGGAAGGAATAAAGAAAGAAATTAAGGACTTTTTGGAGTTTAATGAAAATGAAGCCACAAAATACCCAAACTTATGGGACACAATGAAAGCACTCCTAAGAGGAAAACTCATAGCTCTGAGTGCCTCCAAAAAGAAACTAGAGAGAGCAAACACTAGCAGCTTGACAGCACACCTGAAAGCTCTAGAACAAAAGGAAGCAAATTCACCCAAGAGGAGTAGAAGGCAGGAAATAATCAAACTCAGGGGTGAAATCAACCAAGTGGAAACAAGAAGAACTGTTCAAAGAATCAATCAATCAAGGAGCTGGTTCATTGAGAAAATCAACAAGATAGATAATCCCTTAGCCAGACACACTAGAGGGCACAGGGAAAGCATCCTAATTAACAAAATCAGAGATGAAAAGGGAGACATAACACCAGATGCTGAAGAAATCCAAAACACCATCAGATCCTTCTACAAAAGGCTATACTCAACAAAACTGGAAAACCTGGACGAAATGGACAAATTTCTGGACAGATACCACGTACAAAAGTTGAATCAGGATCAAGTTGACCATCTAAACAGTCCCATATCCCCTAAAGAAATAGAAGCAGTTATTAATAGTCTCCCAGCCAAAAAAAGCCCAGGACCAGACGGGTTTAGTGCAGAGTTCTATCAGACCTTCAAAGAAGATCTAATTCCAGTTCTTCACAAACTATTCCACAAGATAGAAGTAGAAGGTACTCTACCCAACTCATTTTATGAAGCCACTATTACTCTGATACCTAAACCACAAAAAGACCCAACAAAGATAGAGAACTTCAGACCAATTTCCCTTATGAATATCGATGCAAAAATCCTCAATAAATTTCTTGCTAACCGAATCCAAGAACACATCAAAACAATCATCCATCCTGACCAAGTAGGTTTCATCCCAGGGATGCAGGGATGGTTCAATATATGGAAATCCATCAATGTAATCCAGTATATAAACAAACTCAAAGACAAAAACCACATGATCATCTCATTAGATGCTGAGAAAGCATTTGACAAAATCCAACATCCATTCATGATAAAAGTCGTGGAAAGATCAGGAATTTAAGGCCCATACCTAAAGATGATAAAAGCAATCTACAGCAAACCAATAGCCAACATCAAAGTAAATGGTGAGAAGCTGGAAGCAATCCCACTAAAATCAGGGACTAGACAAGGCTGTCCACTCTCGCCCTACCTATTCAACATTGTACTTGAAGTCCTAGCCAGAGCAATTAGACAACAAAAGGAGATCAAGGGGATACAAATTTGAAAGGAAGAAGTCAAAATATCACATTTGGCAGATGATATGATAGTATATATAAGTGACCCTAAAAATTCCACCAGAGAACTCCTAAGCCTGATATTGACGGTGTCTTTTGCCTTGCAGAAGCTTTGCAATTTTATGAGGTCCCATTTATTGATTCTCGATCTTACAGCACAAGCTATTGCTGTTCTATTCAGGAATTTTTCCCCTGTACCCATATCTTCGAGGCTTTTCCATACTTTCTCCTCTATAAGTTTCAGTGTCTCTGGTTTTATGTGGAGTTCCTTAATCCACTTAGATTTGACCTTAGTACAAGGAGATAGTAATGGATCAATTCGCAATCTTCTACATGATAACAGCCAGTTGTGCCAGTACCATTTGTTGAAAATGCTGTCTTTTTTCCACTGGATGGTTTTAGCTCCCTTGTCAAAGATCAAGTGACCATAGGTGTATGGATTCATCTCTGGGTCTTCAATTCTGTTCTATTGGTCTATTTGTCTGTTGCTGTACCAGTACCATGCAGTTTTGATCACAATTGCTCTGTAGTACAGCTTTAGGTCGGGCATGGTGATTCCACCAGAGGTTCTTTTATCCTTGAGAAGAGTTTTTGCTATCCTAGGTTTTTTGTTATTCCAGATGAATCTGCCGATTGCCCTTTCTAATTCGTTGAAGAATTGAGTTGGAATTTTGATGGGGATTGCATTGAATCTGTAGATTGCTTTTGGCAAGATAGCCATTTTTACTATATTGATCCTGCCAATCCATGAGCATGGGAGATCTTTCCATCTTCTGAGATCTTCTTTAATTTCTTTCTTCAGAGACATGAAGTTCTTATCATACAGATCTTTCACTTCCTTAGTTAGAGTCACGCCTAGGTATTTTATATTATTTGTGGCTATTGAGAAGGGTGTTGTTTCCCTAATTTCTTTCTTGGCCTGTTTGTCCTTTGTGTAGAGAAAGGCCAGTGACTTGTTTGAGTTAATTTTATATCCAGCTACTTCACTGAAGCTGTTTAGCAGGCTTAGGAATTCTCTGGTGGAATTTTTATGGTCATGTATATATACTATCATATCATCTGCAAAAAGTGATATTTTGACTTCTTCCTTTCCAATTTGTATCCCCTTGATCTCCTTTTGTTGTCTAATTGCTGGTGAGGATGTGGAGAAAGAGGAACGCTCCTCCATTGTTGGTGGGATTGCAAGCTTGTACAACCTCTCTGGAAATCAGTCTGGTGGTTCCTCTGAAAATTGAACATAGTACTACCGGAAGATACAGCAATACCTCTCCTGGGCATATATCCAGAAGATGCCCCAACCGGTAAGAAGGACACATGCTCCACTATGTTCATAGCAGCCTTATTTATAATAGCCAGAAGCTGGAAAGAACCCAGATGCCCCTCAACAGAGGAATGCATACAGAAAATGTGGTACATTTACACAATGGAGTACTACTCTGCTATTAAAAAGAATTGATTTATGAAATTCCTAGGCAAATGGATGGACCTGGAGGGCATCATCCTGAGTGAGGTAACCCAATCACAAAGGAACTCTCACAATATGTACTCACTGATAAGTGGATAGTAGACCAGAATCTTAGGATACCCAAGATATAAGATACAATTTGCTAAACACATTATACTCAAGAGAACGAAGACCAAAGTGTGGACACTTTGCCCCTTCTTAGAATAGGAAACAAAACACCCATGGAAGGAGTTACAGAGACAAAATTTGGAAGTGTGACGAAAGGATGGACCACCTAGTGATTGCCATATCCAGAGATCCATCCCATGATCAGCTTCCAAACGCTGAAACCATTGCATACACTAGCAAGATTTTGATGAAAGGACCCAGATATTGCTGCCTCTTGTGAGACTATGCCAGGGCCTAGCAAACACAGAAGTGGATGCTCACAGTCAGCTATTGGATGGATCATAGGGCCCCCAATGGAGGAGCTAGAGAAAGCACCCAAGGAACTAAAGGGAGCTGCAACCCTATAGGTGGAACAACAATATGAACTAAGCAGTATCCTGGAGCTCTTGTCTCTAGCTGCATATGTATCAAAAGATTGCCTAGTCAGCCATCACTCAAAGAGAGGCCCATTGGACTTGCAAACTTTATATGCCCCAGTACAGGGGAATGCTAGGGCCAAAAAGGGGGAGTGGGTAGGTAGGGGAGTGGGGGGTGGGTATGGGGGACTTTTGGTATAGCATTGGAAATGTAAATGAGCTAAATACCTAATAAAAATGGAAAAAATTAATGGAGAATAGAAGCCTATTTGAGCGAGACTGATAAGCATAGACATCTATGTGTGAATACTTGGTCTCCAGTTGGAAATTTTTGGGAAGGATAAGGAGGTGTGTCCTTGTTGATCATTGTATATCACTGAAGGAAGTTTTCAAAAGTCTTTGGTAATTTGTGGTACTCACTCTGTGCCTTGTGATTATCGATCAAGTTACAAGCTCTCCAGTCTGCCATCATGGACTCTAAAATATTGAAACTGTAAGTAAAATTAAATGTTAGCTTTTGGAATTTGTCATGGTCATGCTATTTTATCACAACAACAGAAAAATTACACGGACACCAGTTTTACTGGGAGGAGTACAAGAAAGACTTTCCCAATCTGAACACACTAAAGATATAATTAATGTTAGGTTGTCAAATAAAGTCAAAAGTAAAAATGGAGAATAAACCAAATCCAAAATCTTAGATACATCACCTGCCTGCTGAAGGCTAAGGATGGATCGGAAACCTGAACATAGACCTGAACAAATCTGGATCAAGTAACAAAACTAAATCTAGGATAAGAGCAAGAGTATTGTGAGAAGATGATTCTGTGACTAGTTCAGGCCCATGGAGAGCTTTCAAAATGGACTTTGGATGCAAAACATGAGTGAAGCTTTTTGAGCCAAGATTCAATCTGAGTGCAAGGGAATAGCAGCTGACATGGGTCAAGTGAAAACAGCCAACAAAGAAACAGACCCATGTAGATGGGAATGTCTGACATGTGATATAGATATGCAGGAATTTAATTGTAGGAACAAATACTTTGAACAAATATAAAAGCTTGCAGGCTGGTATGCGAGATAAGAGCTTTGACTGAAGCTCCACATGTTTTAAGTTTTAAGATGAAATGCAGTCTAGGCCCAAATAGGAAAAATATAAATAAAACAAATCAAAAAACTATAAAGTGTTTTAGAGAATATATAATGTAAACTTTATCTCACCTTGGTTTTGACAATGAATGATTTTAGATGAAATATCAGAAACTGTAATATTTAGGAAAAAATGTTCTTAGTCAAAAGAAAAACTTTTTTCTGGAGCTACTTTCAAGTAAAATATGATTTTTTTCAAGACCAAAATAATAAAAACATATAAACAATTTGTGTGTTGTACATAGCTCTAGTTGGACACATGAACCTGAGAGACTGAATCCTAAAATGTGACAGACTGAAGTCTAATGGAATAGCCAACTTTATTCAGAGCATCAGGCAATTTATACTCTGAGGGTTATAAAGGATAACATGAGTAAGCTATTCAATCACAAGGAAAAACCTGATATGGCAAAACATGTTTTTTCATAGAGACTTATGAATAACAAGAGCTGAAGCTCAATTCTATCTGTTATACCTGGGATGAACACAACACACATTCTAAGAATGGTTCTGTGTTTGGAAGAAACTGAGTTCACAAGACTCCTGTTTGTTTTCTTGTAGTCTTCTCACAAACACTCAGAATTCTTATACTATCCATTCTTATTCTGTATATATGTGTGTGTGTGTGTGTGTGTGTGTGTATACATATATATATGTATATATACATATATATGAATTATCTGAAATATTGATCTAAGTATATATATACACACATACACACACACATATATAAATGCATATATGTGTGTGAATATGTGTATATGTATATATATGTATATATATATATATATATATATATATATATATATATATATATATACCTAAAACAATATTTTAGATAACTCATGAAAAACTGTCAGAGTGCCTACATTTTATATTATTAGATTATGTGTGTGTGTGTGTGTGTGTATGCGTTTGTATATTGAGTGCTGGCAAAGGCCCATTGCAGTGCCCATATTACTGTAAGAGGACAACCTTTAGGAATCTGTTCTTTTTATCTACTTTGCTCTTCAGACAGTACCTCTTGTTATATTTTTATCATACTAGCTGGCTGGTGAGGCT